>NC_041349.1:8902356-8912356 GCF_004354835.1 Perca flavescens
AGGCACCGTTAGACACTGCTAAACACTGTTAGACACTGCTAGGTACCGCTAGACACCGCTAAACACTGTTAGACACTGCTAGGTACCGCTAGACACCGCTAAACACTGTTAGACACTGCTAAACACTGTTAGACACTGCTAGGTACCGCTAGACACCGCTAAACACTGTTAGACACTGCTAGGTACCGTTAGACACTGCTAGGTACCGCTAGGCACCGTTAGACATCGCTAAACACTGTTAGACACTGCTAGGCACCGTTAGACACTGCTAGGCACCGTTAGACACTGTTAGGTACCGCTAGGCACCGTTAGACATCGCTAAACACTGTTAGACACTGCTAGGCACCGTTAGACACTGCTAGGCACCGTTAGACACTGCTAGGTACCGTTAGACATCGCTAAACACTGTTAGACACTGCTAGGCACCGTTAGACACTGCTAGGCACCGTTAGACACTGTTAGGTACTGCTAGACACTGTTAGACACTGCTAGGCACTACTAGACACGGTTAGACACCGCTAGACACCGCTAGAGCACTGCGCTCCCAGAATGCAGAGTTACTGGTGGTACCTAGAGTCTCTAAAAGTAGAATGGGAGCCAGAGCCTTCAGTTATCAGGCTCCTCTCCTATGGAACCAGCTCCCAATCTGGGTTCGGGGGGCAGAAACTGTAATCGCTTTCAAGAATGAACTTAAAACTCTTCCATTTGATAAAGCTTATAGTTAGGGAGTGAGGAGTTGCAGTGTTCACCTAACTGGCCCACCTGCTTCTCTTCATAATTGTTAAATTAATAATACATAACAAAGTAGAGGGAGGCAGACCAGCCAAGCCCGATCCGGCAGGGAGAGAGTTCTAAGCCCGAAAAAGCTACCTCTCCTTATGACCTGTCTCTCTTAGTTACGCTGTTATAGTTACGCTGTTATAGTTACGCTGTTATAGTTCTAGACTGCCGGGGGACTTCCTTCCTCTGACACACTGAGCTGCTCTCTCCTCTCCCTTTCTATTACTTTTACTATTACTATTTGTGTGTATCCAGTCCCAGAAATGCTTGTTACTAATTCTAGCTTCTGGGGAGTTTACTCCCCGGAGTCCTTATGTTTTTTCCCCCAGCGTATTTCCTTGGAGAACGTTGGCACCAAGATCCTGGTTCCAGCTGTCGCCGTGGTCCTGCTGCACTCCCTGCCGAGCTCAGCGGTGCCCTGCAATGTCATGCTGCTTCCTGCTGAACCCTGCTGCTTCCTGCAGCTCCCCGCTACATCCAGTCACTGTTCCATTATTAATGTGACTATTATCGCCACTGTTCATCACACCCCCAACCGGCCCGTCAGACACCGCCTACCAAGAGCCTGGGTCTGTCCGAGGTTTCTTCCCAAGAGGGAGTTTTTCCTCGCCACTGTCGCACTGCTTGCTCTTGAGGGAATTACTGTAATTGTTGGAATTGTTGGGGCTTTGTAAATTATAGAGTGTGGTCTAGACCTACTCTATCTGTAAAGTGTCTCGAGATAACTCTTGTTATGATTTGATACTATAAATAAAATTGAATTGAATTGAATAGACACTGCTAGGCACTGTTAGGCACTGTTAGGCAAGGACACTAGTGGTGTGTCTCAGCATAGCCATCTAGCGGTAGGGGGTTTAAACACAACATAAACGCGAACCACTGTCTTACATGAATATTTCTTTTTTAAATAAATAAAAGAAATCTATATTGCCTTTTTGAAAATCGATACAGTATTGCAAAATAAAATATCGCTATACTCAAGTGTATTGATTTTTTTCTTAATCCTCTACTCGTAGGACCACCGGGACAGCCTTTAGTACCGCAAAATCACATTTTGAAACTTCCAATGTTTCTGCTAGGTCCCTGAACAGGCAGAAGCTCGGTGTTCTAGGCAGTGGTGTAGTCTACATGATACGCAGGTAAACGCAGTATACCCACTAAGAAAGCTCCAGAATTTCCATATAGCCACTTAAAAATGCCCCATGACACACAACAACATATTTTGTATTATATATATTTTTTTATATAGAATTGTCATCTTTGTTATTTTTCTTCACATAGGCTAAATAAAGGTATTCCCAACGTGAATTGGTGCATAAAAGTGTATCCGAATGCAGAAAATTAAGTCTTGGATGCTCAAAATAATCCTGGGGGAGGACACCCCCCTACACCAAAGGCAGATTCATGCATGCATGCATGCATATATATATATATATATATATATATATATATATATATATATATATATATATATATATATATATATATATATACACACATATATGCATATATATGCATGCATGCATGCATATATATGCATGCATGCATGAATCTGCCTTTGGTGTAGGGGGGTGTGTGTATATATATATATATATATATATATATATATATATATATATATATATAACCCATGAATCATGGTAGAAAAAAAAAGACAAACTGGTCTTACTATTCAACAGGACAACAACATGAGGAAAATTAAAAAGCTTTGCTTTTTTTGATAACTCTGCAAACCCTTGGTGTTCTCTCAATGAGCTTCATGAGGTAGTCACCTGAAATGGTTTTACCTTCACAGGTGTGCTTTGTCAGGGTTAATTAGTGGAATTTTTTCCCTTATTAATAAAAAAGCAAAGGGTGGCTACTTTGAGGAATCTAAAATATAAGACATGTTTTCAGTTATTTCACACTTTTTTGTTAAGTACATAATTCCATATGTGTTCATTCATAGTTTTGATGCCTTCAGTGAGAATCTACAATGTAAATAGTCATGAAAATAAAAAGGAAACGCATTGAATGAGAAGGTGTGTCCAAACTTTTGGCCTGTACTGTGTCTGTGTGTGTATATATATATATATATATATATATATATATATATATATATATATATATATATATATATATATATACACACACACAGTATATACAGTACAGTATACCAACTACAATACATTAGACTACACCACTGGTTCTAGGTATAATGTCCCTGCGTGTTAAAAACAACCCTGAGCCGTCTTACCTGCAGGTGAAGAGATGGTGACGTCATGTCTGCGTTCTCTTCCTCTTCCTCCTCCTCCTCCTCTTCCTCCTCTTCCTCTGCTCCTCCAGTGTGTCCTTGCTCCTCCGTCCGCGCGATCCGATTGGCCGTCTCCAGGTGGGCGGGGCCAAACGGCTCGGACGACGGACATGACTCGTCCTCGATGGAAACTATGGCGACCCGAACCTCCTCCTCCTCCTCCTCCTCTTCCTCGCCTCCTCTTCCTCGGCACGGAGAGGCGGAGAGGAGAGGAAAAGAGGGGGAGGATGAAGAGGAGGAGAGCGCAATGTGTCGGCCGAGGACTTTGTCTTTGGCGGCTGCCTTCGTCATCTCCATCTCCACCTCCTCTTCCTCCTCTTCTTCTTCGGTCGTCCTGGATGGAGTTTGTAGCATTCGGTCCTTCTCTTCCTCCTCCTCCTCCTCTTCCTCCTCTTCTTCTTCGGTCGTCCTGGATGGAGTTTGTAGCATTCGGTCCTTCTCTTCCTCCTCCTCCTCCTCTTCCTCCTCCTCTTCTTCTTCTTCTTCTGTCGTCCTGGATGGAGTTTGTAGCATTCGGTCCTTCTCTTCCTCCTCCTCCTCTTCCTCCTCCTCTTCTTCTTCTTCTGTCGTCCTGGATGGAGTTTGTAGCATTCGGTCCTTCTCTTCCTCCTCCTCCTCTTCCTCCTCCTCTTCTTCTTCTTCTTCTGTCGTCCTGGATGGAGTTTGTAGCATTCGGTTCTTCTCTTCCTCCTCCTCTTCTTCTTCTTCTTCTTCTGTCGTCCTGGATGGAGTTTGTAGCATTCGGTTCTTCTCTTCCTCCTCCTCTTCTTCTTCTTCTGTCGTCCTGGAAGGAGTTTGTAGCACTCTGTCCTTCTCCTCCTCTTCCTCCTCTTCTTCTGTTGTCCTGGATGGAGTTTGTAGCATTCGGTCCTTCTCTTCCTCCTCTTCCTCCTCCTCCTGCTCTTCTTCTTCTGTTGTCCTGGATGGAGTTTGTAGCATTCGGTCCTTCTCTTCCTCCTCCTCCTCTTCTTCTTCTGTCGTCCTGGATGGAGTTTGTAGCATTCGGTCCTTCTCTTCCTCCTCCTCTTCTTCTTCTTCTTCTTCTTCTGTCGTCCTGGATGGAGTTTGTAGCATTCGGTCCTTCTCTTCCTCCTCTTCCTCCTCCTCCTGCTCTTCTTCTTCTGTTGTCCTGGATGGAGTTTGTAGCGCTCTGTACTTCTCCTTCTCCTCCTCTTCCTTGGCCATTCTGGATGGAGTTTGTAGCGTTCGGTCCCTCTCCTCCTCTTCCTCCTCCTCCTCCTCCTCTCTCCTTTCCTGACGCTCTCTGTCCATCTTTTGTTCGTCACACGGCAGCAGAACAAAGAAGGGTCCTTAAAAAGACCCAAACATCAACACATTAAATAAGCATTTAGCAGCTAAAGAAACAAGCTACGGTATCTCACAAAAGTGAGTACACCCCTCACATTGTAGTAAATATTTTATTATATCTTTTAATGGGACAACACTGTAATAAACATCTGCCTGCCTCTATGGGAATTTAACATAGGGGTGGACTGACTTTAGTTGCCAGCTGTTTAGACATTAATGGCTGTATGTTGAGTTATTTTGAGGGGGCAGCACATTTACACTGTTATACAAGCTGTACACTTAATACTTTACATTGTAGCAAAGTGTAATTTCTTCAGTGTTGTCCCATTAAAAGATATAATGAAATATTTACTAAAATGTGAGGGGTGTACTCACTTTTGTGAGATACTGTATTTCCCTCAGAAATTGATTTAGACCAAAAACAGCTAAAAGAGAGAGAATATTGGACAGATATTTATCAGGTGGACACAATCTCAAAGACTCCAAAAGCCAGATTTCCATGGTGTCAGAAAAACAGCCCTGTTTATCCGAGAGGCTTTCTAAAGATTAAGTATATCACATACATTTGGGGGGGTAAATTCTTTCTGACACTGACTTTTTAATCTCACGTCTGTATGTTAAGCGCAAAGGTAGGATGGGAAAGCAAGTAGCTTTAGCTTAGCTTAGCATACAGACAGAGACAAACAGCTAGCCTGGCTAGCTCCAGAGTTTTAAAAACAATAAGCCTGAATAATTGACATGCTTGTTGGCTTTTTTTTTGTTTAATTTTGTATCTGTAAAGAAAAAAATATTAGTTTAACTTAAAGTGCAACTAACTATATTTTTTCAACCAGGATCCTATTTTCCTATGTTTTTGTGTCTTAGTGATTGATGGGAACAGCAATCTTTGACATTGGTCCAGTATTAAGCAGCGAAACGAGCTACAATTTAAGTTAAGAGGTTGTCCAGCTTGTATTTACCTTCTCAAAAGTGCCGTTTTTGCCGCTGACAGACTCAGACTAATATTCTAAGTGTCTGACAACATTATGGAAAGGATTTCTAAGGAGGTCGACCTTCCTGTTAAAGAGTAAGATCCTTTTTTTTAAATGGTAAAATCTTCCGCGATATTTCGTTCGCTAAACCCACCAGACTCCATGTAAATAAAGAGTGATTTTAGCATCGTAAAATACACTTCATTCAAAGTCGACAGAAACTAAATAAAACTATGAAAAGCTGTACTGGGTCGTCTTTCCACTTTTCCAACCATCACAACTCTAGTTTTGGTTGACATAAACACATAGTTTACAGATTTACATGTACAAATACGTCGACTCTTTACACGCTAAAAGTATCGTTTTTTTAAATGGAGTCTGGTGGGTTTAGCGCTGGCGACTTCAGCGCTGTTTCTGGTTAAACAGAAAGGTCTCAAATAGATTTTCTGTAGGGATCATTTCCATAATGTTGTCACACACTTAGAAAATTAATCTGAGCATTTCAGTGGCAAAAAAAGCACTTATTATGGACCAAATATACGATGCACTTTTGTCCCATTGGGTTACTTTTCCTCAATTCATCACAAATATTCAACATCAACACATCTGGAGATGTGTGTGTGTCTGTTTGTGTGTGTATGTGAGCGTGCGTGTGTCTAAAAGTTGTCTAATAAATTACTTACCTTTATAAAAAAAAAAACACAGATTTTCTCCACCAGGACTTTAAATTTTAAACGCCGGGATTTCTTCTCTTTTCTTTCATCGTGCTATAGTTTAGCAAAAAAAATCCAACTCCGCTACTTGAAGATAAACTTCTCCTCTTCATATATGTGTGTTGCTTTTTAAATACTTTCAGTTTCCTCTCACAAACTACACACACTAAACTTTTTCTCTCTCCGCTACTTGGCTTTGCACATGGAGCGTTTGTTTGGCGCGCTTCGATGACGTCACATACCTTGTTTACGTTACCCGCGTAACAAAAGAAATAAATATTATTGACAGGATAGCAAATTATTAATATGTAGTTATTTTTATCTTTTTTTATATTATATTATAAAACGAGACTAAGGCTGTCCCTAATGATTAAACAGAGAGAGAAAAACAGAGACAGAGGGAGAGAGAGAGGGAGAGAACAGAGAGAGAGACCGAGAGAGACAGAGAGAGAGAGACAGAGAGAGACAGAGAGAGAGAGACAGAGAGAGAGAGAGAGAGAGAGAGAGAGACAGAGAGAGAGAGACAGAAAGAGAGAATGTGAGAGAGAGAGGGAGGTAGAGAGAGAATAATTATCTTTGGGAAAAAAAAATCTAAACAAAATAAATTGCCGACAAAAGAAGACCGAGTCGTTTCTTCTGATGAACAGAAACAGTGTGTGTGATGGAGGAATAATGTTTTATTTATTTATAAGTACATACATATATACATATATATATATATATATATATATATATATATATATATATATATATATATATATATATATATATATATATAATATGAACTTCAGACATACATAAATAGACACATACACATACAAATATCCTCATATAAACAAACTTGGCACTGCAGAATTCTCCCAGTGAGTCAGACACTGTTTTAAATATCTCTTTGTCTCAACCAATCAAACTTCATCATTCTGTGATTTGTTTAAAAAAAAAAAAAAAAAAAAAAAAAAATCAATCACGTGATTTCTATTTTAATCACAGCCCGATGTACAGATATTCCTCGGCTTTGTTAGTGAAGTTAAAAAGGTGCAGAATCAAAATTTAGGACATAATAATTAAGTTTTTTTATAATGCTGCGTTCCAGACACTCAATCGTTAGCCTGTTAAAGTTATGACTTCAAGTCACGACTCACGACTTGCTAAGCGCTCAAGGCAAAGTCACGACAAACCCTTCTAGCTCCCATACTAGCTAGCGTTAGCTAGCGTTAGCAGGGCCGGCCCTTAGACTTTTGGGGGGCCCAAAGCAGGATATGGTTTGGGGGGACTCTCCACATTGTAACACCAACTTGTGTACTGTAAATATTAGTTTAAGCACTCATAATGTACAAATACGCATTTAAAGACGTATGTGAGACCCTATTAGCAGCAATGCTATCTTTAAATAGACCAGCTCTGTTATGAGCTCTATTGTGGGACATTTCAAGAGCTCTTGGGGGCCCCTCTGGTAGCCATGGGGCCCCTAAGTAGCCGCTTAGTTCGCTTATGGGTCTGGCCGGCTCTGAGCGTTAGCTAGCGGCTACCTACCGTTGACGTTAGCTAGCGACTCCTTACCGTTGACGTTAGCTAGCGCTAGCTGATACTAGCGATTTCTAGTCGGCAACATATTTTGGGCTTCATTTAATAAACATAACCTGTAGTGGTACACAATCGTATGTGTGTTGCTTTGATTACAATGTGAGGAATTACTTTACGTTGTCTATTTATTTCTATTTCTCACTGTTAATAGCAGGCGTCTGTACAGCATCAACAGGGGGCGCCATTGTTGTTTATGTGTGTGTGTGTGTGTAAAGAACTAACTGGGAGTACAACGATCTGTTACGAGTTCACGGGGTAGTGAGTAAGTTACGGGTTTGACTGCCGTTCCAGGACACTTTCACCGGTAGAAGGTCGTAAAAAACATGAGTTACGAGTTGCCTTGAACGCAGCATTATCCTGGAGGAGACGGAGAAATGCCACAAACAGCGCAGAAACCCACAGCTTTTTAATGAAAAATCTCCTTACACGTTTATGAATACTGACATTTCTCTCCTTTCCTAGATCTCCCCTTGAAAAAATGTCTAATTTGACCCATTTTCAAAAAGTTTTTTATATCTATGTATTGAATTTGGGTGCGTTATTCAATTTTATAGCGTTTTAAATAAAAATATGATCAAAAAATGTTGGAAAAAGTGGCCGGGTTGGTCAGTGGGTAGAGCAGGCGCACGTTTACTTGGAGGTTTATTGCTCGACGCAGAGGTCCAGGGTTCGAGTCCGACCTGTGACGATATCCTGCATGTCTTGCCCCCGTCTCTCACCTAACCTGTCCTGTCGATTAAAGGCGGAAAAGTCCCCCAAAAAATAAAATTAATTTAATTTAAAAAGTGCTAAAAAATTGACAAAAAACATTGAAAATTTGTGACTAAAAAATTGGAAAAAAGTTAATTTTATTTTATTTATTTTTTTTTTTAAACGTGACCAACGTTGCCAAAAAGTTTTTATTTGAAATTTTGACCCTGAAAAAAAAAAAACAGTTGCATCCTGTCGATTAAAGGCAGAAAAGCCCCCAAAAAATTATCTTTAAAAAATTAAATAAAAAAAGAAAGAATCGACAAAAACATCAAATTAATTTGTGACTGAAAATTGAACTTCACCAAAAAAAAAAAAAATGTTTTAATTTTATAATTTTGACCCAGAAGTAATAATAGTTACATGATGGATGGGAAGACACCACAGTAAGGGTTAGTTGGTACCACGCTAATAGGAAAAGGAACAGAGGCATAAACAGTAATGGGTCATCTTAGGGAGCTTTAATTCCTTTTACGTTATATTCCTACGGAGTTTTTCCATTACTTTACATGCTCCAGAGCAGTGTTTCTCAAATGGGGGTACGTGTCCCCCCCCCCCTAGGGGTCCTCTGGAGGACTACAGGGGGTATGTGAGATATTTAACAAAATATTTAATAGTAACAAGGCTGTTGTCCAAAACATTGTTCCTCTTTATGGAGACTTTTCTACCAAAAATGTGACATTTGTGTCTCCTTCTTTGGACCTAATCTATCCTTCCTTCTGCTGTCCTTCTACTTTTTACAAGTTTCTCGCTTTTTTCTTCTTATGTCACTGTTTTTGATGCTTGTGATGCTATTTTGACCTATTCTTGCCTTCCTTCCTTCCTTCTTTCTACCATCTTTTTCCAAGTTTTTGTCTTTTTTACAGTTTTTG
Organism: Perca flavescens; assembly: GCF_004354835.1. Lineage (NCBI taxonomy): Eukaryota > Metazoa > Chordata > Actinopteri > Perciformes > Percidae > Perca > Perca flavescens. The sequence continues at coordinate 8,911,628 of NC_041349.1, forward strand.
TCTCTTTTTGTCATCAGCATTTAAATGTTTTTTAATTACAAGGCTGCTGTTTAGTAAATCTATCGCTGACAGCGCTGTGCTGTTCCTCTTTATAGAGACTTGTTTTTCTACTTTTTACAAGTTTCTCGCTTTTTTCGAAGTTATGTCACTGTTTTTGATACTATTTTGACCTATTCTTGTCTTACTTCCTTCCTTCTTTCTACCATCTTTTTCCAAGTCTCTTTTTCTCATCAGCATTTAAATGTTTTTTCCAGGTCCAAGGCTGTTGTTTAGTAAATCTATCGCTGACATCTCTGTATTCTACCTCTTTATAGAGACTTGTTATTCTACCAGAAATGATTAGTGCTGGTCAGGTGGGTACATGGCTATCTTTTTCTTATCTCCAGCTCGGCCTGGCCGACTTGTCAGCGGAGATGCCTCCGCTGTCGTCCCGCCCGCCGCCGTGGCCTTTAGGGGCCACCGGTGGGACCCGGCGAGGACTGGCCCTGGCGCTCTGAGACCCCGTCAGCGAGGAAGAGGAGGAGGAGGACAGGTTTAGGAGGTCTGCGGACCGGGGGACTCTCAGCGAGCCAGCTCGGGTGAGAGGCAGCGAAGAAGAAGAAGAAGAAGTGACGCGTGGCGAAGAGGAGGATTTAGAGGAGGAGTCCGAGAGAGTGGCGTGCGCTTGTCTGAAGAAAGACGAGGCGGTGCTTCGGGCGAAGCCTTGAAGCGAGGAAGAAGAGCCGGCCT
>NC_041349.1:8914856-8922356 GCF_004354835.1 Perca flavescens
CGCAGCGGGACGCGGGCACCGGTTGGCTGCTGATTGGCACAGACGCTGGCTTCTCATTGGCTGGCTGAGGTTCTGAAGGCGTGCGATTGGCTGGGGGAGAAGACGATTGCTGATCGTCGCTCCTACGCTGATCCTGCTCAGTTTGTGCGTGCGTGTCGTCAGCGTGCGCGAGCTTGCCGGCCGTCTCGCACACACCCGCCACGCACCAAACGACCACCTCGTCTTCCTCGCCGGAAGAGTTTCTCCGCTCAGATTTTTCCGCGTTCTTCTGCACCTTCGTGTCCGCTCGCTCTTCTTCTTCTTCTTCCAAATCTGCGATCGCCACTCGGTCGAACGCTTTCAGCTCAGGCACCAACGTGTGTTTCTCTAAAACCACAGACATGGCGCCCGTAGTCGTAGAAGCGTTGCGCTCGATCCGTTCGCTCAACTCCTGATCGGCTCGGCTTGTTCTCCCTTTCGAAAAAAGCGTTCCCAGTCGACCCTCGCCATCGTCGTCGTCGTCGTCGTTGTTGTGGTCGGACTGCCGGTTCGAATCCGAGGTAGCGTTCACTGTGACTTCACTCGCACGATTCTGGGTAGCGTCGTCGCCGAGGTAAGTGGCGGTTGTGCGGTTGTTTGCGTTTTGTTCGCCGAAAAGAGTCTTGGGAGGCGAGAAGGAGGTTTGCGGCGCCATCGGGCCCGCCTGAGGCTGCTTGTTTTGGGGGAAGCTGCTCGTTCCCGAGAGTCCTGGAGTTCCACGTTTGTTGGGCGAGGCTGATAGAAAAGCTGTCGTAGCCTCTTTTGCGTCCGGTTTAGCCATCCCCAGGAACGTGCTCAGGTCGGGGTCAGCGGCGATGAACCCCGAGCTACACGGAGAGTTTCGGGAACGTCGCGTGCGGCACTTCGGGCTCAGGAGCTCCGCCAGCAGCGCGGCGGCGGACGCGTCTTCGTCGTGTCGTGACGCGGCGGCCGACATGTTCGTCTCGCTGCTGTAGCGCAGCCCGAATGCTCCGATGACCTGCCACAGAAACACAATCAGAATCACAATCAGAAACACAATCACAATCAGAAACACAATCAGAAACACAATCACAATCAGAAACACAATCAGAAACACAATATCAATCAGAAACACAATCAATCAGAATCACAATCACAATCAGAAACACAATCAGAAAGACAATCAGAATCACAATCAGAATCACAATCAGAAACACAATCACAATCAGAAACACAATCACAATCAGAAACACAATCAGAAACACAATCACAATCAGAAACACAATCAGAAACAAAATCAGAATCAGAAACACAATCAATCAGAATCACAATCAGAAACACAATCAGAAACACAATCAGAAACACAATCACAATCAGAAACATAATCACAATCAGAAAAACAATCAAACACAATCACAATCAGAAACACAATCACAACCAGAAACACAATCAGAAACACAATCAGAAACACAATCAAACACAATCAGAAACACAATCAAACAATCACAATCAGAAACATAATCACAATCAGAAACACAATCAGAAACAGAATCAGAAACACAATCACAATGAGAATCACAATCAGAAACACAATCAGAAACACAATCAGAAACACAATCAGAATCGCAACCAGTATCGCAATCAGAAACGCAATCAGAATCACAATCAGAAACGCAATCAGAATCACAATCAGAATCACAATCAGAAACGCAATCAGAATCACAATCAGAGACGCAATCAGAAACGCAATCAGAATCACAATCAGAATCGCAATCAGAAACACAATCACAATCAGAAACACAATCAGAAACACAATCAGAATCACAATCAGAAACGCAATCAGAAACTCAATCAGAAACGGGTTTATCGCCACAATAAGCTACAATTATGTGGAATTTGCCTTATTAATCCTTACTAGTCAAAACAGATTGGGTTTTGTGATGAAATACTCGGTGTCGTCACAAAACTGGCCCATTTTTACTCGACTCGGTTTTATTTCAATAACACAACTGCTGGGATATCACTTAACTTGCCCGTGCATTCACTGACTTATTTGCATTTTTACATCAACGCTAATGTCGGCTCAGACATTTGCCACATGCTGTGGTGCCGCTCCCTTACTTTGGTGAGAAAGGTAACGTAACTTTAGAGATGCCAACATGACAGCATGACTTTGCGTCAATATACGCGCCATTTTCCTAAAGCCAAGTGGTTTGTTATCTACGATACAACTTTATTGTCAGCCAAGGCTGAAATTCTTTGTGCATCCCTGGGTAGCTCGTTTAAAAAAAAAAAAAAAAAAGGACACATACACATACATACATGAGATTAATAACACCAACAAACATACATGAGATTAATAACACCAACAAACATACATGAAACATTACCACAAATGACATAAACTCTCAAATAAGTAAAACAGAGAAAACATATATAACAACAGTACATGACATGAACATACACACAAAGTCTTGGAGATGTATATCCCTGAAATAGATATTGCACTGGATTTAATGTAGCTGGTTTAACAATAGGATAGATTGATGTATAAAAGTACAAGTCTAATACGATTAAAAGCATGAACTCTAACAGTAGGTTCCGCACAGCGAAATTTCGCTTTGCTCTTATTGAGGTTGAATGGAGACGAAATTTGCCCTGATTGTGCGAGATGAGAGTGAATCGCCGAGGCGAGCGAAATAAAATTGACGAAAGTTTACCTTTACTCAAATGAGGACCACTTGAGAACCTATCAGGTCCGTGTGTTTGTGTTTGGAGGCGGGAGTTACAAAAAAAGTCTGACCAAGATGGCGGAGGTTATCAGCGCCGTATCATGAAAATTTTGATGTGATTAAAATGTTTCTACACGAACATCGGTACTTCTATCAACACAAATTGTGATTTATATGACACACGGACTTAGTTAGGGCACATACACCACTAAATAGATCACTGTATATGTTAGTTTAAACACTCAAACTTTTCAGCTAGCCGACAGGCTAATTGCTAGCATGTTTGGACATTGGATTTCATTGTAGCCTAGCCAGGCAGCTAGCTAGCTAGGCTACTTGTGCATTTGTTTGATTACATGTTTTGTTGGCGAACATTGACGCTTGTAGCAACACGGATTGTTGTTTATATGCCACACGAACTTAAACAGGGCAAACACACACCACCAAATAGACCACTGTAGATAGTTTAAACACTCAAAATGATTCAGCAAGCCAACAGGTCACCCGCTAGCTTGTTCGGACTTTGCATTTCATTGTAAGCATAGCAAGGCAGCTAGGCTACATAGCCAGGTTACCAGAGCATTTATGAGCTAACATTTTACCGATTGTTTGCTGCTGTGCATTTTTACCGCCCTCTGTCTTCTGACAGCCCGGGACATTTAAAAACATGTTGCGTTCTTGCGTGTTGTTTTCGCGACCACGCCTCCGAGGCAAACTTTCGCTGGCCGAAATTCGCGAGGTGATTCGCTGTGTGGAACCCTACCGTAAAGCGTCTGTTTGAAGGCAGAAGCTGATATTCACTGTGCAAGACATGTGAAGAGTAATTTGAAATATTTCTAGCCAGTCTGAGCATACTATTATTGTGAGCCTCCTGAAAGGAGTGCACTACAGGTAGTCCTATAATCTTTGAGCAATCTGTGCGCATTTTGAGCTATCTGCGTGTATGTGTCACGGCCTGGCCTCCTTCGCGGTATGTGTGTGAATGTAGTTTTTGTGTTCTTTTTCTCCTTTTTTGTGTGCCTGCTGTGTACTTGGTGCGTTTTGTTTTGGAGTCCGTCTCCGTGTTTTTGCTCTCTCCCACATGCTCTGGAAACCGATAGTGGGCGTGGTCACTCAGCTCCTGCCTACGCACCTGTGGCTCATCAGATTACTCAGCACTCCTGTTCCTCATCAACCGTTTACTTCCTTTATAAGTAGGGATGCACCGAACCCAGAGTTCGGTTCGGAAGTCGGCAGAACTTTGGGCTTTTTGACAGAGTTCGGGTACTGCCACTACACGTGGCGTGTTATCGCAAGGCTACGGTTTAGGAAAAGAAGAACTAGGTTGGGTTTAGGAAAGCAAAAAACTTCCCCCGGTCTCCTGGGTGAAAGTCCCGTGTTGTTTGACGTGGATTTTCGCCCTTTCATACTACTTGCTAGGGCTGGACCCGAATATTCGAATATTCGAATATTTGTTCAGTGGGTTGGTATTCGATTTGAAAATTTGACATTAGTTTTTTTTTTATTTTGGTTTATTTATTTTCTGCATTTATTTCTCGTTCACACTCCAGTCCAGTTGGTGGCGGTAATGCACATTTAAGTTGGTTTGCCAACCGCCAATAGACTACAAAGAGGAAGAAGAAGAAGAAGATACTGTCGGTACACGATGACGCCCACTTCGAGCATTTAGCAAGCTGGGCAGAGAAGCTAGCGGCGATAACAAGTGCAGAAATGGAAAACCGTTTTGCGTTTTTCCGTTGTGATTCCGCCAGAAACTTCAACATTGTGAGGCGAAGAGATCGTTTTGGAATATAAAGCTTGGATATTACATTTCCTCGGACTCTTGGGGATTTATGAAAATCAAGTTTTGGTCAAAATACCACTATGTTGCTGAAAGGACAACAACAACAGGTATGCATGCTCTCTCGGCTGCTCAGATTACGGCTGAATTGTTTTTATTTTCTGTTACTTTGTAACAGTTGTGTACATGGCTGTATATTTTAAAGATTTAATGCTTTAAAGTTATAAAAACGCTCATGATTGGAAGTTTTATCGAGGTTACAGCGACACCCCCAGTCACAAAGTGTCCTGTTGACGAGACGGTGATCCTTGAGAGGTTAAAAGTTTATTAATTCTGAACGCGTCTGGCCGGTCTATCTATATTGCACCAAATACGACACTGCACTCCCTCGTGAAGTCGTTTGGATGAAAGGTTCTCAAAATAATCAAAATGCAAACTAACAAACAGACACATAGAGATTCCTGCCTTTATTAGAGATAATAATATGTTCAGCCCCCTCTCTCTCCGAAGCTTCCAATATTCAATGCTCATTACTACCGAAGCCTCGAAGCTCAAAAAATGGTATTCGGACCAGCCCTACTACTCGCTACGGTGTCAATTCACACGCAATCGCAAGGTAATGTAAGTCAACGGAGGCCAAACAGCGTCGAGAAACACGCTAAAAGGTGAGTATACGTCTTGGTAACGCGCCCGATATTCACATTCGCCACTTATTGAGATCAGTCTGGAGCGAAGACCGCTTCTACAAAAAAAAAAAAAAAAAAATCGTCCAAGAGCAAAAGGCACGTCACTTTAAATGTATATATTAATCAAATATATGACTTTTTACCTCGTCAAAACAAATAGTGCTTGTAGTGTGTGTTTCCTCTCTTTTAGCTCGCTCATCACTCAGTCTATCCCACACTAGTCAAGCAGTGTATGTGTTATCTGCTGCGGGACTTTCCATTGACACAATGATCTCCTCTCTGTCTCTCTCTCCATCTGCATGCACTCACATCCCAGTAATAATGCTGGTTACTAACCTAGCTCTGGGCAGCTTATTCCCCAGAGCCCATCTTGCCTTGCAGTTTAATTAAATGTTATTACATTTTATTTATAGTATATATATATGTGTATGTATGTATGTATGTATGTATAGTATCTTTTCTTTTATTGTCCATATTATTCATGTGGATTTGTTATTTTATCATCCTGTTTATGATGTATGTGTGTGTTGTTTGTGTGATGTCTTTAAGCTACTCGGACCTGGAATTTCCTCTTGGGGAGAACAATAAAGTATCTATCTATCTATCTATCTATCTATCTATCTATCTATCTATCTATCTATCTATCTATCTATCTATCTATCTATCTATCTATCTATCTATCTATCTATCATGTGATTGCAGTAGACATACAATAATAATAATAATAATAAAAAATTAAAGAAATATGAATCGATTTTGAATCAGTAGAGCTTGGATTGCGATTTTTGCACAACTAGTATCAAATCATAAGAGTTATCTCAAGACACTTTACAGAAGTCTAGACCACACTCTATAATTTACAATTTGTAAGTTATAGAGTGTGGTCTAGACCTACTCTATCTGTAAAGTGTCCTGAGATAACTCCTGTTGTGACTTGACACTATTAAAGTGTGTGTGTGTGTGTGTGTGTGTGTGTGTGTGTGTGTGTGTGTGTGTGTGTGTTCTCTAACCTCATGGCTGTGGGCTGGGGCCCACGAGTGTCTCTTCTGCTCCTCCAGCTCCTGTAACCTCCTGAGTCTGGCGGCCTCCTTCACCTCCCTCTCCATGTTCTCCTTCACAGAGACAGAGAGGGAGGTTATTATTATTATTATTATTATTTCTATTATATCTGTTGAAACAGCAGGTGTCAGCAAAGGAGTGTTTTAAAATATAAAACTGCCACATCAGTAACAAAAATTAGATTTATTGCCACGTTAAGTCTTTGTCTTTTTGGGGAAACACTAGATCCACATATTTCCCCATTTTCTGACATTTAATAAACCAGCTCTAGCGCGCAAGCACGCACGCACGCACGCACACACACACACACACACACACACACACAGGTTTGTGGCACTATCTTTGTGGGGACCCGTCATTGACATAATACATTCCCTAGCCCCTTACCCTAACCATAACCATCACAACTAAATGCCTAACCTTAACCCTTACCCTCACCTTAACCATCACAACTAAATGTCTAACCTTAACCCTTACCCTCACCTTAACATCACAACTAAATGTCTAACCTTAACCCTTACCCTCACCTTAACATCACAACTAAATGCCTAACCTTAACCCTTACCCTAACCTTAACCATCATAACTAAATGCCTAACCTTAACCTTTACCCTCACCTTAACCATCACAACTAAATGCCTAACCTTAACCCTTACCCTAACCTTAACCATCACAACTAAATGTCTAACCTTAACCCTTACCCCCACCTTAACCATCACAACTAAATGCCTAACCTTAACCCTTACCCTCACCTTAACCATCACAACTAAATGTCTAACCTTAACCCTTACCCCCACCTTAACCATCACAACTAAATGCCTAACCTTAACCCTTACCCTCACCTTAACCATCACAACTAAATGTCTAACCTTAACCCTTACCCTCACCTTAACCATCACAACTAAATGTCTAACCTTAACCCTCATCCTAACCTTAACCATCACAACTAAATGTCTAACCTTAACCCTTACCCTAACCTTAACCATCACAACTAAATGCCTAACCTTAACCCTCATCCTCACCTTAACCATCACAACTAAATGCCTAACCTTAACCCTTACCCTCACCGTAACCATAACCCTAATTCTATCCCTAATCCTAAAACCAAGTCTTAACCCTCAAACAGACCTTTAAACTCGTGGGGTCCAGCATTTTGGCCCCACAAAGCTGTCGGGACCCCACAAGTATACCGGATTCCCGGTCTTTGGACCCCACAAATATAAAAGATTAGGACATTTACTGTATTTAAATACAGCACAAAATAT
>NC_041349.1:8927356-8934856 GCF_004354835.1 Perca flavescens
CTTACCCTCACCTTAACCATCACAACTAAATGCCTAACCTTAACCCTTACCCTAACCTTAACCATCACAACTAAATGCCTAACCTTAACCCTTACCCTAACCTTAACCATCACAACTAAATGCCTAACGTTAACCCTTACCCTCACCTTAACCATCACAACTAAATGCCTAACCTTAACCCTTACCCTCACCTTAACCATCACAACTAAATGCCTAACCTTAACCCTTACCCTCACCTTAACCATCACAACTAAATGCCTAACCTTAACCCTTACCCTCACCCTAACCATAACCTAATTCTAACCCTAATCCTAAAACCAAGTCTTAACCCTCAAACAGCCCTTTAAACTTGTGGGGTCCAGCATTTTGGTCCCCACGAGGCTGTGCAGACCCCACAAGTATACTGTAGTCCCCGGTTTTTGGACCCCACGAATATCGTAAAACGGGTACACACTCACACACTCACACACACACACACACACACACACACACACACACACACACACACACGTTACTGACCAGAGCGACAAAGTGCAGCAGATTCATGCCCGGTTTGTTGGCCTTGGTGTCAGCCAGAGTCAGAAGAGACGACAGTTTGAAACCCACTGCATTTCCTGCATAACCTCCCTGCAAAACACACACACACACACACACACACACACACACACACACACACACACACACACACACACACACACAGTTAGAAAGTCAATGAAAAGACTACCAAAGAGACACACAACAACCACACAGAGAAACAAATGATATACTACAAACACATTTCTATTCGGTTATACGTGTTGGGCCCCTATAGAGAGCCGAAGTCCCGCCCTTCTACTTTTCCGAGTTTAGGTCCCATGAGGTCCACTGGAAGGGGCGTGACTTCGGCTCTCTATAACATCCGTAGTGAGATATACACCTGATGGATTGTGGGTAACTTTAGCTCCGTTACAAACACGTAACATGAAAGAGTGAAGACTATAAAGGACGGGAGATACAAAGCCAAACACTGTGGACAATTTCCACTTCAGGGAGATAGAAATAGAGGCTGTTTCAGCTGTCCAGGTAAAAAAAATTAAATTAAATAGGAGACCAGAATTGACCCTGTGTTGTCGGTCTTCACGGACATGATCCGTTAACCTGCTGGTGGAGACACAAGACTTAAAGCCGGTTGTTCGAAGATGGTCAGAACTGTCAGTTCAGACAGGATTTTGCTGTGGGGGAGGACATTGATTAAACCAAAGTACTGCAGCCAGTTCATGCAGGACACAGGGGAATAGTGAGTAATAGTGAGATAGTGAAAAGCTATTTTTGGTGGCTGACAATGTTGTAGTCAAGACCACCTAAACCGAGACCAAGTCATTACCAAGACCAGAGTGTATCGACAACGAGACATGACCCAGACTTTGAGGGGCTGAGACTGAGACTTGGAGGGGCTTAGACCGAGACTTGGAGGGGCTGACACCGAGACTTGGAGGGGCTGAGACCGAGACTTGGAGGGGCTGAGACCAAGACTTGGAGGGGCTGAGACCAAGACTTGGAGGGGCTCGAGACTGAGACTTGGAGGGCTCGAGACTGAGACTTGGAAGGGCTGAGACCGAGACTTGGAGGGCTTAGAGGGGCTGAGACCGAGACTTGGAGGGGCTGAGACCGAGACTTGGAGGGGCTGAGACCGAGACTTGGAGGGGCTGAGACCGAGACTTGGAGGGCTCGAGACAGAGACTTGGAGGGCTCGAGACAGAGACTTGGAGGGCTCGAGACAGAGACTTGGAGGGGCTGAGACCGAGACTTGGAGGGGTTGAGACCGAGACTTGGAGGGGTTGAGAACGAGACTTGGAGGGGTTGAGAACGAGACTTGGAGGGGTTGAGAACGAGAATTTGAGGGGTTGAGAACGAGAATTTGAGGGGTTGAGACCGAGACTTTGAGGGGTTGAGACCGAGACTTTGAGGGGTTGAGAACGAGACTTTGAGGGGTTGAGACCGAGATGAGAACGATACTTTGAGGGGTTGAGAACGAGATGAGACCGAGACTTTGAGGGGTTGAGAACAAGACTTTGAGGGGTTGAGAACAAGACTTTGAGGGGTTGAGACCGAGATGAGAACGAGACTTTGAGGGGTTGAGAACAAGACTTTGAGGGGTTGAGACCGAGATGAGAACGAGACTTTGAGAGGTTGAGAACAAGACTTTGAGGGGTTGAGACCGATATGAGAACAAGACTTTGAGAGGTTGAGACCGAGATGAGAACAAGACTTTGAGGGGTTGAGACCGAGACTTTGAGAGGTTGAGAACAAGACTTTGAGGGGTTGAGACCGAGATGAGAACGAGACTTTGAGAGGTTGAGACCGAGACTTGGAGGGGCTGAGACCGAGACTTGGAGGGGCTGAGACCGAGACTTGGAGGGGCTGAGACCGAGACTTGGAGGGGCTGAGACCGAGACTTGGAGGGGCTGAGAACGAGACTTGGAGGGGCTGAGAACGAGACTTGGAGGGGCTGAGACCGAGACTTTGAGGGCTCAAGACCGAGACTTGGAGGGGCTGTGACCGAGACTTGGAGGGCTCGAGACTGAGACTTGGAGGGGTTGAGAACGAGACTTGGAGGGGTTGAGAACGAGACTTTGAGGGGTTGAGACCGAGATGAGAACAAGACTTTGAGAGGTTGAGACCGAGACTTTGAGAGATTGAGAACAAGACTTTGAGGGGTTGAGACCGAGATGAGAACAAGACTTTGAGGGGTTGAGACCGAGATGAGAACGAGACTTTGAGAGGTTGAGAACAAGACTTTGAGGGGTTGAGACCGAGATGAGACCGAGACTTTGAGGGGTTGAGACCGAGACTTGGAGGGGCTGAGACCGAGACTTGGAGGGGCTGAGACCGAGACTTGGAGGGGCTGAGATCGAGACTTGGAGGGGCTGAGACCGAGACTTGGAGGGGCTAAGACTGAGACTTGGAGGGGCTGAGACCGAGACTTGGAGGGGCTGAGAACGAGACTTTGAGGGGTTGAGAACGAGATGAGACCGAGACTTTGAGGGGTTGCGACTGAGACTTTGAGAGGTTGAGACCGAGACTTTGAGAGGTTGAGAACAAGACTTTGAGGGGTTGAGAACAAGACTTTGAGGGGTTGAGACCGAGATGAGACCAAGACTTTGAGGGGCTGAGAACGGGGACTTGGAGGGTCTGAGACCCTTTGAGACTTGGAGAGGCTGAGACCGAGACTTGGAGGGGCAGAGACCGAGACTTGGAGGGGCTGAGACCGAGACTTGGAGGGGCTGAGACCGAGACTTGGAGGGGCTGAGACCAAGACTTTGAGACTTTGAGGGGTTGAGAACGAGACTTGGAGGGGCTGAGACCGAGATGAGACCGAGACTTGGAGGGGCTGAGACCGAGACTTGGAGGGGCTGAGACCCGAGACTTGGAGGGGTTGAGACCGAGACTTGGAGGGGCTGAGACCGAGACTTGGAGGGGCTGAGACCGAGACTTGGAGGGCTGAGACCGAGGGGCTGAGAGGGCTGAGGAGACCGAGACTTGGAGGGGCTGAGAACGAGACTTGGAGGGGCTGAGACCGAGACTTTGAGGGCTCAAGACCCGACTTGAGGGGCTGTGACCGAGACTTGGAGGGCTCGAGACTGAGACTTGGAGGGGTTGAGAACGAGACTTGGAGGGGTTGAGAACGAGACTTTGAGGGGTTGAGACCGAGATGAGAACAAGACTTTGAGAGGTTGAGACCGAGACTTTGAGAGATTGAGAACAAGACTTTGAGGGGTTGAGACCGAGATGAGAACAAGACTTTGAGGGGTTGAGACCGAGATGAGAACGAGACTTTGAGAGGTTGAGAACAAGACTTTGAGGGGTTGAGACCGAGATGAGACCGAGACTTTGAGGGGTTGAGACCGAGACTTGGAGGGGCTGAGACCGAGACTTGGAGGGGCTGAGACCGAGACTTGGAGGGGCTGAGACCGAGACTTAGAGGGGCTGAGACCGAGACTTGGAGGGGCTAAGACTGAGACTTGGAGGGGCTGAGACCGAGACTTGGAGGGGCTGAGAACGAGACTTTGAGGGGTTGAGAACGAGACTTGGAGGGGCTGAGACCGAGACTTTGAGGGCTCAAGACCGAGACTTGGAGGGGCTGTGACCGAGACTTGGAGGGCTCGAGACTGAGACTTGGAGGGGCTGAGAACGAGATTTGGAGGGCTCGAGACTGAGACTTGGAGGGGCTGAGACCGAGACTTGGAGGGGCTGAGAACAAGACTTTGAGGGGTTGAGAACGAGACTTTGAGGGGTTGAGAACGAGACTTTGAGGGGTTGAGAACGAGATGAGAACGAGACTTTGAGGGGTTGCGACTGAGACTTTGAGAGGTTGAGACCGAGACTTTGAGAGGTTGAGAACAAGACTTTGAGGGGTTGAGAACAAGACTTTGAGGGGTTGAGACCGAGATGAGACCGAGACTTTGAGGGGCTGAGAACGGGACTTGGAGGGTCTGAGACCGAGACTTGGAGAGGCTGAGACCGAGACTTGGAGGGGCAGAGACCGAGACTTGGAGGGGCTGAGACCGAGACTTGGAGGGGCTGAGACCGAGACTTGGAGGGCTGAGACCAAGACTTTGAGACTTTGAGGGGTTGAGAACGAGACTTGGAGGGGCTGAGACCGAGATGAGACCGAGACTTGGAGGGGCTGAGACCGAGACTTGGAGGGGCTGAGACCGAGACTTGGAGGGGTTGAGACCGAGACTTGGAGGGGCTGAGACCGAGACTTGGAGGGGCTGAGACCGAGACTTGGAGGGGCTGAGACCGAGACTTGGAGGGGCTGAGACCAAGACTTTGAGACTTTGAGGGGTTGAGAACAAGACTTGGAGGGGCTGAGACCGAGATGAGACCGAGACTTGGAGGGGTTGAGACCGAGACTTGGAGGGGTTGAGACCGAGACTTGGAGGGCTGAGACCGAGACTTGGAGGGGAGACCTGAGACCGACTTGAGACCGAGACTTGAGGACTGGGGGGCTGAGACCGAGACTTGAGGGGGGGGTTGAGACCGAGACTTGGAGGGGGGCTGAGACCGAGACTTGAGGGGCTGAGAACCGAGACTTGGAGGGGCTGAGACCGAGACTTGGAGGGGTTGAGACCGAGACTTGGAGGGGCTGAGAACGAGACTTGGAGGGGCTGAGACCGAGACTTGGAGGGGCTGAGACCGAGACTTGGAGGGGCTGAGACCGAGACTTGGAGGGGCTGAGACCGAGACTTGGAGGGGCTGAGACCGAGACTTGTATATTCTGGTCTAGTTATATATGAAAGCTGGTGTGTTTTCCACTCACAGAGTTGAGCAGGTTTCCGGCCTGCAGCACCAGGTGGAGGACAGCATGGAGTTCCTCACAACACATCAACTCTGGAGGAGACACAGACAACTCTCATCAGGACCCAGAGGACAGACAGACAGACAGACACTCAGACAGACAGGCAGACAGACAGACAGACAGACAGACAGACAGACAGACAGACAGGCAGACAGGCAGGCAGGCAGACAGAGAGACAGACAGCGTTACTCTCATCAGGACCCAGAGGACAGACAGACAGACAGACAGGCAGACAGGCAGACACACAGGCAGACAGACAGACAGACAGGCAGGCAGACAGAGAGACAGACAGCGTTACTCTCATCAGGACCCAGAGCACAGACAGACACACAGACAGACAGGCAGACAACGTTACTCTCATCAGGACCCAGAGCACAGACAGACAGACAGACAGACAGGCAGGCAGACAACGTTACTCTCATCAGGACCCAGAGCACAGACAGACAGACAGACAGACAGACAGACAGACAGGCAGACAACGTTACTCTCATCAGGACCCAGAGCATACACAGACAGACAGACAGACAGACAGACAGACAGACAGACATCTCCCGCTTGAACTCATAATGTGGACGAAGATTAAAGTAAAGGAAGTGACAGTGTCTCTGTGTGACAGTGTGATTCAGTGTGTGTGTGTGTCTCTGTGTGACTGTGTGTGTGTCTCTGTGTGACAGTGTGATTCAGTGTGTGTGTGTGTCTGTGTGACTGTGTGTGTGTCTCTGTGTGACAGTGTGATTCAGTGTGTGTGTGTGTCTCTGTGTGACTGTGTGTGTGTCTCTGTGTGACAGTGTGATTCAGTGTGTGTGTGTGTCTCTGTGTGACTGTGTGTGTGTCTCTGTGTGACAGTGTGATTCAGTGTGTGTGTGTGTGTCTCTGTGTGACTGTGTGTGTGTGTGTGTGTGTGTGTGTGACAGTGTGTCTGTGTGACTGTGTGCGTGTCTCTGCGTGTGTGTGTGTGCGCATGTTTCTGCGTGGCTCTGTGTGTGTGTGTGTGTGTCTCTGTGTATGTATGTGCGTGTGTATCTGCATTACTCACTCTGTGTGTGTGTGTGTGTGTGTGTGTGTGTGTGTGTGTGCGTGCGCGCACACGTTTCTGTGTGACTGTGTATGTGTGTATCTGCATCACTGTCTGTGTGTGTGTGTGTGTGTGTGTGTGTGTGTGTGTGTGTGTGTGTGTGTTCGTGTGAAAGTTTAATTAACAATTCAGGCAGTTATCAAGTTCACACACACGCTGCCTAAAATAGTTGAGGTGTTAGTTTGAATCGTGTGTGTGAGACTGTTTGATAAAGTGTCTCACTGTGCAGGATTAATTTCCACCAAATATAGAAACATATGTGATATTTTTCAAGAATAAGTCTGGTGTTATTCTTATTTATCCTATCCTTCTTTTGCATATTTTATAAAAAAAAAACCTGAGGAAGAGCAGCAGAGGTTGGATCCCGTCGTGTAGGGATGTAACGATGCATCGTGTATCGGTTAAAAATGGACATAAATGTGTAAATATTGCAACTGGGTGAGATAAAAAGTTATTAAACTAACCCTAACCCTACAATAACGTGTAGAAAATCCTTTATACATACTTTTTTGCATAGAATACTAAGCTATTTAAATAATAATTGTTTGCATGATTTTAATGTTACACATACATGTGGCACAGTGAATGTTTACGATTAACTGTGTCTGTGGGTGGCTACCTTAGAGACCATCTTACCTATAGATCAGTAAGCCTATCATCAGTGGGGATTTATATTTGTTAATCATATGTTCGAGTTAATTGATGCAAAAACTTTTTCAAATTTGACAATAATTTGGAGGCCCCCCTGCAGTGACTTTGAGGACCCCCTAGGGGTCCCGGACCCCCTATTGAAGATCTCTGTCCTCGAGCGTAATCTACTTCAGACGTCACTACGTCTTCTTAGTACATTTATTTGAAGATATTTCTTTCCATTTATCCATTCATTTTAATGTGGGATTTGTATAAAAAAAAAAAAAAAAAAAAAAATCTTTTATTTTATTTTTGTAATTTAAGACAGACCCCAGTCTTCCAGCGTTGACTTCTGATAAGAGGACACATCTGTTGTTTTGCACAGTTTATGTAAATATTATTATTATTATTATTATTATTATTATATTATTATTTTATATTATTATAAATATTG
>NC_041349.1:8944856-8957356 GCF_004354835.1 Perca flavescens
AGAGCTACTTCATGGGTATTGAGTCATACGAAGGGCTACCAGTTTGATACACTGTTCTGAAATGACAAATTTGCTCAGTTTGCCTTTAGTTATATATGATTATTAATGATTAATGACACTCATTTATGTGAAGACACTGATCATGTTAATGATTTCTCACAATAATTATCAACAATGACTTAACAAGGTGGGAAACTGATAATATCAATATTCAATTTTCATTTTTAGAACAGGTCTGAGGGCTACTCATGTGGTCCTTGGGGGCTACCTGGTGCCCGCGGGCACCGTGTTGGTGATCCCTGCTTTAAGTGATGGCTTCTAAACATTTGAAATGTAGCATTTAAATATTTTTGTTTAAAAAAGGCTGCTGTTTAGTTAATCTATCACTGCCGGCGCTGTATTATATAGACTTTTCTTTCTACCAAAAATGTTTAATGTACTTGGCTTAAAAGCAATTCAAAGGGGGTACAATATAGAAAAAACACCTAAACAAACATCAGCGTGATCAGAACTAGTTACTGTACTTTGATTCATTAGTGGTCCATGTTCTAACCACACACGCACACACACACACACACACACACACACACAGACAGACAGACAGACAGACAGACACACAGACAGACACACACACACACACACACAGACAGACAGACAGACACACACACACACACAAACACAGACAGACAGACAGACACACATACACACACATACAGAGACAGACACACACACATAGACAGACAGACAGACACACACACACACACACACACACACACACAGAGACAGACAGACACACAGATACAGACACACACACACACACACACACACACACACACACACACACACACACACACACACACACAGACAGACAGACACACAGACACACAGATACAGAGACAGACACACACACACACACACACACACACACACACACACACACACACACACACACAGAGACAGACACACACACACACACACACAGAGACAGACAGACACACACACACAGATACAGAGACAGACAGACAGACAGACAGACAGACACACACACACACACACACAGACACACACACACCTCCTCTTTGGGCTCTCCGTATGAGCTCCTGGGCTTCTCTCCACTGGGCGTCTTGGCGTTTTGACGCTCGTTCGTACTGAACAGCTCCTCGATGGTCTGCACGTCGATCTGGTGCTGCTGGACTCGGCCCTGAGTCCACAGGTTGGCATGCCCCTTCACCTGCAACACACACACACACACACACACACACACACACACACACCTTACGTCATTACAAAACCATAATTAAAACTAACCACATTTAAACGTGAAAATGGTAAGAAAACACTTTGTTATAAATAGACACATGAAACAGAAATAAAAGGTGCCGAAACCCCAAATCTTACTCAGGTTTCAGGATCAGATGTGTGCCGAATTTTTTCAGCAGACCCAAGATATTTGAAAATTAGTGCTTAGTCATGTCGGACTAATCTCTTACCTGTGCCCATGAGCAGGGCAGCATACAATTACTACACTTTAAAATGGAGTTTGGTAAAGGATGCAACGTTCTTTCCCCAAATAAATAAATGGATCAGCGACAACCAGGTCAGGACCAAACTGCGCGCACACACACACACACACGAAAACGCACACACACACATGCAGACACACACACACACACAAAAAAACGCACACACACACGAAAACACACACACACGCAGACACACACACACACACACACATGAAAATGCACATATACACACACACAGACACACGCACAGACACACACATACACACAGACAGACCGACACACACGTACACAAAAAAGCACACACACACACACACACACACACACACACACACACACACACACACACACACACACACACAATGTAAGTAAATATTTTCAAGTCAGTCTGTCAATAAGTTCAAGTTTCTCCAAGTTTACGAGGCACACTTGAATGCACCATTAGTTTATGAGGTGCACATGAATGCACCATGAAGTCCCATTGGAGCCCATGAATGCAACGCTTTATTGACATAATAACGATGTGACTACATCGTGCCGAGCCGAGACTCTACCTTATCCTCTGGTATCGTTTTCCAAAAGAAACTCCTCACGCTCTTCTTCCTCGTCAGGCCTCCTACGGGGTTTCCTAGCCCTGGCAGCAGGGGCGGTGGGGGAGGAGGAGGAGGAGGAGGAGGAGGAGGAGGAGTAGAAGGCACGGCCACGCTCTCCACCTCCCTGTCATCGGCCGTCACGTGCATCCCGGCGGCCGATTGGACGGGAGGCGGAGCTTCTGGTGGAGGAGAGGTCAGTCAAGAAGGTGATGGGTAACCATGGAGACAGGCGTGGCGAGATGGACGGAGATGGGTCATCACTGCTATCGTTGGCCGTCGAAGGTCTGAAGATGAGAGGAGCTGTGGAGAAATTAAGGAAAAACTGAGTGAGAAAAACGTATTAAAAGCGCCAACTCTCGCCAAAAATGCAACTTAGTGTCTTTTTGTGAACGTACCCGAGTCAAACTTTCGTTCTCCAACGGGAAAGTTCCCAGTTGGATATCCTCCTGAGAACCAAGGAATTTTTTTTTTTTTTTCTAATCATATTTTTGTGATTCCATACCTGTTTAAGGTTAAAAAAAAACATCCTACAATTTCAATTTTTTTATTTTTATTTATTTAAAGAATGTCCACTCTAGTGGACAACAGGATCATTTCAGTACGAAAACAGACAAATTTGGTAGATGTGGAGTCATTATTTACATCAAGATAGTCCTGATGTCCACTATAATTGACATTCATAAAATGGCAAATTTTTCAAAAGAAACATAATGTAGTTTCTATCAGAACTCAATATATGATTCCTAACACCTTAATGAACACGAAAATATATGATTATCATAGTAACAAAACCACAGACAAACAATATTTGACTCATCTCTTATCTTTCCATAAAATGTGTTTGTTCCTATGTGGTCCATTTTGGATTGAAAGATCCATCAAATAACACATCACTGAAAAGCCCAGGATGTCCTCTGTACAGCAGGAATTAAGAGACTTGCACAAAAGATTCCAAGGAGAGGAATGAAACCCAAATGTCCACTACAGTGGACATAAGTCAATGGGCTAGGTCTCAGGAGGATAAGCCGAGCAAATGCGAAGCGATTCATCAGGTTTACGAAAAAGGCGTGCGTGCTAGAAATCGGACCGACGCCTATTTTTCACGTTGGCAGGCAAGCGTGTTGGGAACGTTTCCAGGCAAAATAGAATACTAAAAAGATGCTTTATATGTCAATTTTGACACAAATACATTTAATAAATGACATTTTGTGGACGGAAATCAACGATGTCCATTAGAGATGGTCCGATACCATTTTTTGCTTCCCGATACCGATTCCGATACCTGAACTTGCATATCGGCCGATACCGAGTACCGATCCGGTACCAGTGGGTCATATATTTCATTATGTTTTAACAGCTGTATACTGCTATCCCTGTATGGATGGGATATGATTTCTATCTTTGTTGTTGGTCTGTCTCAGGTTAAACACTTTGTAAAACATGAACAAACACAAACAATTAAAGCCACAGAACTTTCTATTATTATCCAGTTTGACAGTCAGTTATACCGGAAAAAGAACATAAATAAACTAATTTAACGTAGATTTTCTTTAGGGCTATCGGATCGGTGCATAAATTCCAGTACTTCCCGATACCGATACCAGCATTTTAGGCAGCATTGGAGCCAATACCGATACTGGTATCGGTATCGGACCTTCTCTAATGTCCATATGCCCCTTGATGATTACATTGAAGTCTGTTTTGCGGCTTACGGTTGCAGCGATTTCAAAAGATTCCCATCTGTCGCTTACACACGAAAACACGAGAGAACGTGGTCCAGGTTGGAAAAATTACAGAGTAATGAGATTACAGAGTATAGAGAGTTAAAGCGTAACTTTCGCCAAAATGCAACCCTAGGGTCTTTTTGTGAATGTACCCGAGTCAACTTTCGTTTAAAAGCATATTTAGGACGGAAGCGCCACTTTTAAGATTTACCGTATTTTCGTTTGTTGGTGAAATGGCCTTTTGAATGGGAGCGCTAGGGGCACTCTCACGCTAGCCTCAAAATAGCTATTTTTAAACCACTAAGAAGGCTCGACACAACATGAAACGTTGCTTGAAGTATCACCAGGAGCTCTACACATGAACTCAGCGTTGACAACATTGTTTGTCTACCCAGAGTTTACTAAAAAGAACAACTCAGAGTAGCTCTTGTTGTTTCCGGCCGCTACCACTCAAAACGAGTCGATATCAAAACAAGTAGTCCCAGATTTAGTAGATCCCTTGGTCACCGGTGTAGTAAAGCAAAGTCTCTTTTATTTATTTTATTTCAGGAAAATGCACATTTAATGAACATGTACAGCAGTACACGTAAAAGTGCCAGATTGTAGCCCAAAGGATAATTTCCATCTGTAGTCCCATTTGGCAGATATAAATTACAATAACAGGACATAAGATATAACACTATTAACATTTGCTATATAAAACAGGATAAAAAAGTACGAAAGAAAAGAGAAACTTTTAATTTTTTTTAACTAAAAATAGCTATTTTGAGGCTATAGCATAAAAGTGCCCCTAGCGCTCCCATTCAAAAGGCCATTTGACCAACAAACGAGAATACGGTAAATCTTAAAAGTGGCGCTTCCGTCCTTTTAAACGAAAGTTGACTCGGGTACATTCACAAAAAGACCCTAGGGTTGCATTTTGGCAAAAGTTACGCTTTAACTCTCTATACTCTGTAATCTCATTACTCTGTAATTTTTTCCAACCTGGACCACGTTCTCTCGTGTTTTCGTGTGTAAGCGACAGATGGGAATCTTTTGAAACTGCTGCAACCTTTAGCCGCGAAACAGACTTCAATGTAATCATCAAGGGGCATATGGACATCATTGATTTTCGTCCACAAAATACAGTACAGGCCAAAAGTTTGGACACACCTTCTCATTCAATGCGTTTTCTTTATTTTCATGACTATTTACATTGTAGATTCTCACTGAAGGCATCAAAACTATGAATGAACACATATGGAATTATGTACTTAACAAAAAAGTGTGAAATAACTGAAAACATGTCTTATATTTTAGATTCCTCAAAGTAGCCACCCTTTGCTTTTTTATTAATAAGGGAAAACATTTCACTAATTAACCCTGTCCCGCCCCTCCCGCTGGAAAGCCAATCATCTGCTTTTTAACAGTCAAGCCGGGAAACATTTAAGCCCATCGTCTGGTTCTACTGACGCATGCGCACAGTTGAGGTTTTGCGACAGCGGAGACTTACTAAACGAGCCTAACGGTAAGTAAAGTTAAAAGACCAGACTAGCTATGCTAACGTTAGCATCCAAAACAGCTAACAGGCTAATATTAGCAACGCGACGAAGCTAGCTTCATGACGTAGCATCATCACAACACCGGCATTCTGGATAAAGACGTAAATGAAGTTGGTGTCGTGAACCCTTGCGCATGCGTAGTAACAGTATAACCTGTGGTGAAAAAGGCGTTTTAAACCTTATTTTGGGGCAAAGTCATCAAACTTTTTCAGCGATTTTTATCATATTCTACTGCTGTTTCTATACATGTAGTTTTTATGTCCCGATGACCAGTGAAAGTGCAGTTCTGACTCTCTGCCCATTCATTTAGATAGGAGCCTGGTCTTGTTAGTCCGAAATAGCTGCCTGGAGGCGTTGCCAAGATGGCGGCCGAGTGGTATGACTTGCCTAAAAGGACTTTGGTATCCTGCTCTGCCTTTGAGAAAATGAAAGCTCAGATGGGCCAATCAGGAATCTTCTCCTTATGAGGTCATACGGAGCAAGGTTACCTCCCCTTTCTCTGCTTTTCCCGCCCAGAGAATTTGGCTCACCCATGAGAGAGAGACATCATGGCTTTCAAACGAGCAAAGTGGTAGTTGGTCAAGGCCTACTGACTGATACTCTCTCCTACCGACTGATACTCTCTCCTACTGACTGATACTCTCTCCTACTGACTGATACTCTCTCCTACTGACTGATACTCTCTCCTACTGACTGCTCCTCTCTCCTACCGACTGCTCCTCTCTCCTACCGACTGCTCCTCTCTCCTACCGACTGATACTCTCTCCTACCGACTGATACTCTCTCCTACTGACTGCTCCTCTCTCCTACTGACTGCTCCTCTCTCCTACTGACTGCTCCTCTCTCCTACTGACTGCTCCTCTCTCCTACCGACTGCTCCTCTCTCCTACCGACTGATTCTCTCTCCTACTGACTGCTGTTCTCTCCTACTGACTGATACTCTCTCCTACTGACTGCTACTCTCTCCTACTGACTGCTGCTCTCTCCTACTGACTGCTGCTCTCTCCTACTGACTGCTGCTCTCCTACTGACTGATACTCTCTCCTATTGACTGCTGTTCTCTCCTACTGACTGCTGATCTCTCCTACTGACTGCTGCTCTCCTACTGACTGCTGCTCTCTCCTACTGACTGATACTCTCTCCTACTGACTGATACTCTCTCCTACTGACTGATACTCTCTCCTACTGACTGCTGCTCTCCTACTGACTGATACTCTCTCCTACTGACTGATACTCTCTCCTACTGACTGATACTGACTGATACTATCTCCTACTGACTGATACTATCTCCTACTGACTGATACTCTCTCCTACTGACTGCTGCTCTCCTACTGACTGATACTCTCTCCTACTGACTGCTGCTCTCCTACTGACTGATACTCTCTCCTACTGACTGATACTCTCTCCTACTGACTGATACTCTCTCCTACTGACTGCTGTTCTCTCCTACTGACTGCTGCTCTCCTACTGACTGATACTCTCTCCTACTGACTGATACTCTCTCCTACTGACTGCTGCTCTCTCCTACTGACTGCTGCTCTCTCCTACTGACTGCTGCTCTCCTACTGACTGATACTCTCTCCTATTGACTGCTGTTCTCTCCTACTGACTGCTGATCTCTCCTACTGACTGCTGCTCTCCTACTGACTGCTGCTCTCTCCTACTGACTGATACTCTCTCCTACTGACTGATACTCTCTCCTACTGACTGATACTCTCTCCTACTGACTGCTGCTCTCCTACTGACTGATACTCTCTCCTACTGACTGATACTGACTGATACTATCTCCTACTGACTGATACTATCTCCTACTGACTGATACTCTCTCCTACTGACTGCTGCTCTCCTACTGACTGATACTCTCTCCTACTGACTGCTGCTCTCCTACTGACTGATACTCTCTCCTACTGACTGATACTCTCTCCTACTGACTGATACTCTCTCCTACTGACTGCTGCTCTCCCTACTGACTGCTGCTCTCTCCCTACTGACTGCTGTTCTCTCCTACTGACTGATACTCTCTCCTACTGACTGATACTCTCTCCTACTGACTGATACTCTCTCCTACTGACTGATACTGATTGATACTCTCTCCTACTGACTGATACTCTCTCCTACTGACTGATACTATCTCCTACTGACTGATACTCTCTCCTACTGACTGATACTCTCTCCTACTGACTGCTGCTGCTCTCCTACTGACTGATACTCTCTCCTACTGACTGATACTATCTCCTACTGACTGATACTCTCTCCTACTGACTGCTGCTCTCCTACTGACTGATACTCTCTCCTACTGACTGCTGCTCTCCTACTGACTGATACTCTCCCTGACTGACTGACTGATCTCCCTACTGACTGATACTCTCCCTACTGACTGATACTCTCCTACTACTGACTGATGCTGCTCTCCTACTGACTGCTGCTCTCCCTACTGACTGCTGCTCTCCTACTGACTGCTGCTCTCTCCTACTGACTGCTGTTCTCTCCTACTGACTGCTGCTCTCCTACTGACTGCTGTTCTCTCCTACTGACTGATACTCTCTCCTACTGACTGATACTCTCTCCTACTGACTGATACTCTCTCCTACTGACTGCTGCTCTCTCCTACTGACTGATACTGACTGATACTATCTCCTACTGACTGATACTATCTCCTACTGACTGATACTCTCTCCTACTGACTGCTGCTCTCCTACTGACTGATACTCTCTCCTACTGACTGCTGCCTCCCTACTGACTGATACTCTCTCCTACTGACTGATACTCTCCTCCTGACTGATACTGATACTCTCTCCCTACTGACTGCTGTTCTCTCCTACTGACTGCTGCTCTCCTACTGACTGATACTCTCTCCTACTGACTGATACTATCTCCCTACTGACTGATACCTCTCCTACTGACTGCTGCTCTCCCTACTGACTGATACTCTCCCTACTGACTGCTGCTCTCCTACTGACTGATACTCTGACTGCTGCTCCTACTGACTGATACCTCTCCTACTGACTGATACCTCTCCTACTGACTGATACCTCTCCTACTGACTGCTGCTCTCCTACTGACTGCTGTTCTCCTACTGACTGCTGCTCTCCTACTGACTGATTTTCTCTCCTACTGACTGATACCTCTCCCACTGACCTACTGACTGACTGATACTCTCTCCTACTGACTGCTGCTCTCTCCTACTGACTGCTGCTCTCTCCTACTGACTGCTGTTCTCTCCTACTGACTGCTGTTCTCCTACTGACTGATACTCTCTCCTACTGACTGCTGTTCTCTCCTACTGACTGATACTCTCTCCTACTGACTGATACTCTCTCCTACTGACTGATACTCTCTCCTACTGACTGCTGTTCTCCTACTGACTGATACTCTCTCCTACTGACTGCTGTTCTCTCCTACTGACTGCTGTTCTCCTACTGACTGATACTCTCTCCTACTGACTGATACTCTCTCCTACTGACTGCTGTTCTCTCCTACTGACTGATACTCTCTCCTACTGACTGATAATCTCTCCTACTGACTGATACTCTCTCCTACTGACTGCTGTTCTCCTACTGACTGATACTCTCTCCTACTGACTGCTGTTCTCTCCTACTGACTGATACTCTCTCCTACTGACTGATACTCTCTCCTACTGACTGATACTCTCTCCTACTGACTGATACTCTCTCCTACTGACTGCTGCTCTCCCTACTGACTGCTGTTCTCCTACTGACTGATACTCTCTCCTACTGACTGATACTCTCTCCTACTGACTGCTGTTCTCTCCTACTGACTGATACTCTCTCCTACTGACTGATACTCTCTCCTACTGACTGATACTCTCTCCTACTGACTGCTGCTCTCTCCTACTGACTGCTGTTCTCCTACTGACTGATACTCTCTCCTACTGACTGATACTCTCTCCTACTGACTGCTGTTCTCTCCTACTGACTGATACTCTCTCCTACTGACTGCTGTTCTCTCCTACTGACTGATACTCTCTCCTACTGACTGCTGTTCTCTCCTACTGACTGATACTCTCTCCTACTGACTGCTGTTCTCTCCTACTGACTGCTGTTCTCCTACTGACTGATACTCTCTCCTACTGACTGCTGTTCTCTCCTACTGACTGATACTCTCTCCTACTGACTGATACTCTCTCCTACTGACTGATACTCTCTCCTACTGACTGCTGTTCTCCTACTGACTGATACTCTCTCCTACTGACTGCTGTTCTCCTACTGACTGATACCTCCCTACTGACTGATACCTCTCCCTACTGACTGATACTCTCTCCTACTGACTGATACCTCTCCCACTGACTGCTGCCTCCCCACTGACTGCTGTTCTCCCACTGACTGATACTCTCTCCTACTGACTGATACCTCTCCTACTGACTGCTGTTCTCTCCTACTGACTGATACTCTCCCTACTGACTGATACCTCCCCACTGACTGATACTCTCCCTACTGACTGCTGCCTCTCCTACTGACTGCTGTTCTCCTACTGACTGATACTCTCTCCTACTGACTGATACTCTCTCCTACTGACTGCTGTTCTCTCCTACTGACTGATACTCTCTCCTACTGACTGCTGTTCTCTCCTACTGACTGATACTCTCTCCTACTGACTGCTGTTCTCTCCTACTGACTGATACTCTCTCCTACTGACTGCTGTTCTCCTACTGACTGATACTCTCCTACTGACTGCTGTTCTCTCCTACTGACTGATACTCTCTCCTACTGACTGATACTCTCTCCTACTGACTGATACTCTCTCCTACTGACTGCTGTTCTCCTACTGACTGATACTCTCTCCTACTGACTGCTGTTCTCTCCTACTGACTGATACTCTCTCCTACTGACTGATACTCTCTCCTACTGACTGATACTCTCTCCTACTGACTGATACTCTCTCCTACTGACTGATACTCTCTCCTACTGACTGATACTCTCTCCTACTGACTGATACTCTCTCCTACTGACTGATACTATCTCCTACTGACTGCTGCTCTCTCCTACTGACTGCTGCTCTCATGCAGACACACACACACACACACACACACACGCTCGCGCACACAGACACACACACACACACACACACAGACACACACAGGCATACACAGACACACGCACGCAGACACACACACAGACACACAAACGCACGCAGACAGACACACACACAGACACACACAGGCATACACAGACACACGCACGCAGACACACACACAGACACACAAACGCACGCAGACAGACACACACACACACACACACACAGACATACAAAGACACACGCACGCAGACACACACACACACACACACACACACACACACACACACACATTTTTGTTGCGTGCCACTGCCATTGTATGGAGCGTGATCTGTTACCAAGACGATCAGGGGAACTCTGACCGGTTGCCTGGTAGCGAATGGCAGCCCCACTCAACTGGTATCTAAAGCACATGTATGTATGCACGCAAAATATATCCTATTTATTAAAATGTTAATACGGCTTGCCGAATGTGTAGAGTAAAACCCCCCACACACACACACACACACACACACACACACACACACAAAATATACACACAAACACAAACACACATGCAAACCTCAAGTAACTGCAAACCTGTTTGACCAATAATACGCTGACAAATATTTACACACCAAATTAATTTGACCTCTTCCCCCCCCGTGTCACACACACACACACACACACACACACACACACACACACACACACGAAGATGACTCATGTGACAGGGTGACATAAGAGGTTAAAATCATCTGGAGGTGATTAGGTTTTTTGTTAGAGCAAAATGTACATAAAGTATCAGCGGTAAAAGTACTAATTACGCAGTAAAATGTCTCCTTTGACTCATATATTACTATATAGTACATACACTGTTGTCACAATTCCACATTTTAATGAATTGTCTCAGAAATAATTAACAATAATAGAATTGTCTCTTTCGTAGACTAAGGACCTACTTTTTAAAACACAAAGTTTTGAATGATTCCCAGGATACATCTTTTGTTGTAGCTATATCCCGATTATGTGACCCAGATAATGTTATAACACGGTGTTAACTGACTGCATGTTATGGGTAGCAGTGTGTGCAATTCTTATTAAACCGGAAATATGACCTGGTGTCTAAACCAGAGAACACTGGTCATGGTTTGTTTGAACGTCTCGCTTTTAAACACGTCTTTAAAAAGGTCCCATGACATGGTGCTCTTTGGATTCTTTGATATAGACCTTAGTGGTCCCCTAATACTGTATCTGAAGTCTCTTTTATATAGACCTTAGTGGTCCCCTAATACTGTATCTGAAGTCTCTTTTATATAGACCTTAGTGGTCCCCTAATACTGTATCTGAAGTCTCTTTTATATAGACCTTAGTGGTCCCCTAATACTGTATCTGAAGTCTCCTTTTATATATCTGACCTATACCTTAGTGGTCCCCTAATACTGTATCTGAAGTCTCTTTTATATAGACCTTAGTGGTCCCCTAATACTGTATCTGAAGTCTCTTTTATATAGGCCTTAGTGGTCCCCTAATACTGTATCTGAAGTCTCTTTTATATAGACCTTAGTGGTCCCCTAATACTGTATCTGAAGTCTCTTTTATATAGACCTTAGTGGTCCCCCTAATACTGTATCTGAAGTCTCTTTATATAGACCTTAGTGGTCCCCTAATACATATTAATGTTGAAAAACCTCCATAAAGTGAAATTGTCATGCCATGGGACCTTTAATTTCTCCCCCCCTCGTCAAAGACAGGCGAAACAAAAGCACAAAGCAAGCCGATCCTCTTTTCCACGTGGATAAGAGCATTAAAATGATTAAAAAAAATAAAATAATGGGACAAGAAGAAATCAAGGGACATTTAGAATAAATAAAAATGTGCGATTAATTGCGAGTTAACTACGATATTAATGCAATTAATCGCAATTAAATATTTTAATCGTTTGACAGCACTAATTTATTTTAACTGAATCTACCTATATACAGGAGTCGACTTAATGACTGCCATTGAGTGTATTACCAGATAACGTATTATCTGATAACAGCTGACGGTAAATTGGCGTCTTCGCAGCTCTGTGCCAGCTCCAAAAAACTGAAGAAACGACAACAA
>NC_041349.1:8962356-9022356 GCF_004354835.1 Perca flavescens
CCTAATACTGTATCTGAAGTCTCTTTTATATAGACCTTAGTGGTCCCCTAATACTGTATCTGAAGTCTCTTTTATATAGACCTTAGTGGTCTCCTAATACTGTATCTGAAGTCTCTTTTATATAGGCCTTAGTGGTCCCCTAATACTGTATCTGAAGTCTCTTTTATATAGACCTTAGTGGTCCCTAATACTGTATCTGAAGTCTCTTTTATATAGACCTTAGTGGTCCCCTAATACTGTATCTGAAGTCTCTTTTATATAGACCTTAGTGGTCCCCTAATACTGTATCTGAAGTCTCTTTTATATAGACCTTAGTGGTCCCCTAATACTGTATCTGAAGTCTCTTTTATATAGACCTTAGTGGTCCCCTAATACTGTATCTGAAGTCTCTTTTATATAGACCTTAGTGGTCCCCTAATACTGTATCTGAAGTCTCTTTTATATAGAAAATAAAAGTCAAACTTTTTTCAACTTCAAAAAGAGGCTCAGAGCTGCCGAAAGAGAGTCAGCCGTGGCGTTTAAAAAAGCTGTCACGACTTTTTTGAAAACACGTATTACTCCACAGGATTGAAACGTAAAACAGACACCGGCAGCTTAAAAAAAGACGCCAAGTGTGAACATAGCGTACTATTTATACATCTTTCCCTTTGTCTATCACCAACATAGCTGGTGATAGACAGATGGTTTATCCAATCAGCTAACCAGTATTTCCAGAAAGCTGTAGCCCTAATTCTGTTAGCTACTCACTAATGCTTATTTCTCTTGAATCCTTCTTTTGGAATATGGACCGGGAACCTGAAATGGTGCCTTTTTTTTTATTCGTAAATTCACGTTACACAAACGGCAAATATCCTTTACCGACATGTTGCTAGCTTGCTGAGCTAACGAGCTATGCTTTGCCTACAGCAGCAGCAGGGGTAGCCTGGCTTGTGGTTGTATTTTCATACGCTTTCGTTGATCTGATTGGTTGATTTGGCCCGTCTATCACCAACATAGATGGTGATAGACAGATGGTTCATCCAATCAGCTAACCAGGATTTTCGGCCCAGGTTAGGAACACTTTAGCCTACATGGAGAATATTACAGGAGATAGAAACACTCATTAGCACAACGTAGTGGCAACTACAGGTGGGGACAAAAAACTTGATACAGAATAGTTTTGCGATATTTTCCGTGGCCGTACTGTACCGATACACAGACGCCGAGTATTAGTAGCGATCTATTATTATATATGTGCGTTGGTCAGTTTGTCTGCTTGACAATCAGTTAGTAGCAGTAAAACTGAAGTGAGATAAAGAAACAATTGTT
This sequence comes from Perca flavescens, assembly GCF_004354835.1. Classification (NCBI taxonomy): domain Eukaryota; kingdom Metazoa; phylum Chordata; class Actinopteri; order Perciformes; family Percidae; genus Perca; species Perca flavescens. The sequence goes on from NC_041349.1 coordinate 8,963,665, forward strand.
TCGTTTTAGATAAAACAAATGTTGAAGTTGGAAAAAAAGGTGATAAATTGCAAAATATCGGAAAATATTGTTAATATGTCAGTGTGTGTGTATGTCTGTGTGTGCATGTGTCTGTGTGTGTATATGTGTGTGTATGCGTGTGTGTGTATGCGTGTGTGTCTGTGTGTATATATGCATGTGTCTGTGTGTGCGTGTTTGTGTGTGTCTGTGTGTATGTATGCGTGTGTATGCATGTCTGTGTGCGTCTGTGTGTGTGTGTGTGCATGTGTGTGTATGCGTGTGTGTCTGTGTGTATATGCATGTGTCTGTGTGTGTGTGTTTGTGTGTGTCTGTGTGTATGTATGCGTGTGTATGCATGTCTGTGTGCGTCTGTGTGTGTGTGTGTGCATGTGTGTCTGTGTGTGTGTGTGCGTTTGTGTTTCTATGTGTATGCGTGTGTGTGTGTGTATATGCGTGTGTGTGTGTGTGTGTCTCTCTTTAAATGGAGCGATTTTAGAATAGGACTCTGGTTTGTTTGTGGTTGTGTCGCTGCGATATAATATATGTTTAAAGTCCCAATAATATCGTATCGTGGCATAAGTATCGTGATGCCATCGTATCTATCGGCAAAAATGATGATGATTGATTCATCTTTTCAGTCATTTTATAAGCAAAAATGGCGAAAATTCAACAGTTCCAGCTTCTCAAATGTAAATATATTTCTAACTTTTGTACTTTTACACGACAGTAAACGGAATAAACAGAATATATTGGAGTTTTTCGACTGCTGTTCAAATAAAAACAAGTAGGGGCTCTCACGATTGTGTGCACGCAAACAACATTGTCATTGTTTTAAGAATATAAAAGAGATAAAATGAAGATAAAAGCATCATAAAGTCAGTCAAAACTCACAAACAGACACAGTATGGATATTTTAGAGGGTCAACATCATAAATAAAGTAGAATTAAACTTGATTCTGAGCAGCAGTAGTCTCTACATGGTCACTGAGCAACATGAATATTGTATATTGAGTATCAAGGGACATAAATAATATCACAAACAGACAATAGTTTAAATATTGTAAGAACACGACGCGAGAGGGAGCTCCATATAGGTCCGCAAACCCAAAATAAATACTCTGTTGAGTTAAATACATTAAAAACTAATTAGGGGCGACCTCTAGCACACCCAGTAAGCGCCCCATGCTGACCGAGTCCTTTGCAGCGGCCCGGGTTCGAGTCCGACCTGCGGCTCTTTTCTGCCTGCCACATCTCTCTCCCACCTTTCCCCTCTATCCACTGTCACTATCAAATGGAGGGAAACCCCCCCCAAAAAAAATATTATCTTTAAAAAAAAACTCTGGAAGTATTCCTATTATTGCTTTACCTCAGACCAATAAAGACTCGAAATATTTTATAATATTAGGAATATTACAGAAGATTTAACACCTTAAAGTCAGCTAAAGTGTCACATACACACTGCCGAATTGTTCTTGAGATTGGACATCACAATATGAACCTAATAGGAACATTAAACCGGCTGGGTGAACGGGCTCATTCCAAGAAACTGTGAAAATGTGAGTGTAGTCTGGTAGAAGTGAAGTTTGACTGTGTTAAAGAGCGCGTTAATATGCATAAGTTAATTCCGAGCAGCACGAACGTGAACTGGCAGTCACGCTCAAATCAACAGGGCTTAAAGAGAAGAAAGAGTTGGGTGAAATTCCCGTCTGAACTTACCGGAGTGAGCGGCTCCAGCCGCGCGGATTCTCCTGCGCCAAACCTCCCTTCGAAAATGTCCAAATTAAGGGCAAAACGAGATTTACTGGTCCAAATGTGACTCCAGTTGGCATCGACACGCAGCGCGCGCTGTGCGGCCGAAAGACACACTTGTGACATCGGCTGTGGGCGCGTGCTTGCGGGAGAGAGGGAGTGAGAGAGAGAGAGAGAGAGAGAGAGAGAGAGAGAGAGAGAGAAGGCAGTCTGCGCATGCGTGATGACTCGAGTGGAAGGTGCTTTCAGTCGTACACGCCCACCTGCTAGCACACACTGTTGTTTAATGTCAACTTAACTCATTTTGTGTGTGTGGGAGTGTGTGTGTCTCTATGTGTGTGTGTGTCTATCTCTGTGTGTGTGTGTGTGTGGGGGGGTGTGTGTGTGTCTGTGTCTGTGTGTGTCTCTATGTGTGTGTGTGTCTATCTCTGTGTGTGTGTGTGTGTGTGTGTGTGTGGGGGGGTGTGTGTGTGTCTGTGTCTGTGTGTGTGTCTCTGTCTGTCTGTGTGTGTGTCTATGTGTGTGTATGTCTATCTGTGTGTATGTCTCTATCTATCTATCGGTGTGTGTGTGTGTGTGTGTGTTTGGCCCAGATAAACGCTACCAGCCCCGCCCTTGGCAAAATAACTGGTCCGTCATTCCTCCTCCCTCACACTACGGTTTCCTGAGCTAAATGCTAACATGCTAATGTTGAGCAGGTAGAATATTTACAACCTTGTGACGATGCATTTTCCCAGCTGATCCGAGAGGCTTTTTAAAGACTTTATTTAGCTTTAAGAAGGAGGGAGAGTTTAATCAACACATAAAGGAAGACTTCATCCTTCAGATTATCACACACATTCAACATCAGCACATCTGGAGATACGAGGTCAGACAAATGCAGTGGAGTAAAAAGTACTTTTAATACTTTAACTACATTTTCCTGATGATACTTAACAGACTTTTACTGAAGTAACATTTTCAATGCAGGACTTTTACTGTAACAGAGTATTTTTGCAGTAGTGGTATTAGTACTGTAACTTAGTTTAGATTTAACTTAGTTTCTGCAAACTCAGTCTCAGCTGTCCTTGTCTTCTGTAATAGGAAGTTATAAAGTCCAGACGACAAAGAAGTTAATAAGAGAGAGAGACAGAGAGAGAGAGAGAGATTTTGTTGTGAGAAACTCTATCATGTTTGTGAAAATGAGCCTGGATTCAACCACCCACCCACCCACCCACCCACCCACACACACACACACACATACACACACACACACACACACACACACACACACACACACACACACACACACACACACACACTGTAGAATCAGGTTTGTCTGTCGCTGTTGCCTGGTAAATAATTGCCTCTCTTTCAAAGCAATCGCAGCAACACAACCACAAACAGACCAGAGTCCTATTCTAAAATCACTCCATTTAAAGAGACACACACACACACACACACACACACACACACACACACACACACACACACACACACACACACACACACACACACACACACACACAGTGGTGAGAGTCTGTAATGCATTTACTCCGTCCATTTACTTTTTGATGTCATTTTAATAAAATACATTTTATTTTTGCTTCACTCTTTAAAATAAACTTTAACTTGAAAGAAAGTCAAGTTCTGATCTTTCAAACTTTTCACATTTTTTCACTTGGCGCAACTCAAGAAACACAAAACTACCCAAAAAAAAAAAAAAAAAAAAACAGTTTGGTCTCAATGGCAAAACTAACTGTAATATATTCTGTACATATTGTCTGTTTTCTCTGCTTTCTTTTCCACTTGTCTGAAAGAAGACATGTTATGGAAGCAAAATAGCCCAAAATCTCAAATTTAACCAGTGCAAGGAATCAAAGGCAGAATGTGTTTTTGCCTGTAGGTTACTGCCAGAGAAAGTTAGAAGAGTAAAGTGAAAACTGGTGTGGAGAGGAAGGTAAAAACCAAACGGTGTGTTTGTGGAAAGCACCTGATATCTAAAGGAAATTTAACATCAAACTATACAGCCGGTAAAAGCTTTCATTACTGAGCATATAGGCATAGATTTTAGAGACACACACACACACACACACACACACACACACACACACACACACAGAGACAGAGAGACAGACACACACACAGACACACACACACACACACACACACACACACACACACACACACACACACACACACACACACAGAGACAGAGAGACAGACACACACACACACACACACAGAGACAGAGAGACAGACACACACACAGAGACACACACACACACAGAGACAGAGAGACAGACACACACACACACACACACAACGAAAGACACACTCACACACATACAGACACACACATACATAAATACAGACAGAATGACAGACACACTTACACACACATACAGACAGAGAGACACACACACACACACACACACACACACACACACACAGAACGAAAGTCACACACACACTCACACACAAAGACACACTCACACACATACAGACACACACATACATAAATACAGACAGAAAAACAGACACACTCACACATACAGACAGACACACTCACACACATACGGACACACACACATACATACAGACAGACACACTCAGAACATACAGACACACACACACACACACACACACACACACAGAACGAAAGACACACACACAAACACTCACACACAAAGACACACTCACACACATACAGACACACACATACATAAATACAGACCGAAAGACAGACACACTCACACACACATACAGACAGACACACTCACACACATACAGACACACACACACACACACACACAGAGACAGAGAGACACACATACACACACACACACACATACACATACAGACAGAAAGACACACACACATACATACAGACTTAGTTACCTTGTTTCAAGCCATTCTAGCGTGGTATAGAGAGCCGAAGTCCCGCCCCTTCCGGTGGACCTCATGGGACCTTAAGTCTGAAAAAATATGACCGGTAGACCGGTAGTTATTTTTTGATCCCGTTTGAATTGAGCCAAGGTTTACAAATATGATGTTCGTCAATTTAAAAGATAATTTTTCAACCGAAGAAAGTCTCAGTTAGCCGTAGGTTTGTCGTAGTACCACTTAGTTTAGTGTGAAACCGCTCAGTGGACTACATCTCCCTGTGGACTACATCTCCCAGTGGACTACATCTCCCAGTGGACTACATCTCCCAGTGGACTACATCTCCCTGTGGACTACATCTCCCAGGGGACTACATCTCCCAGGGGACTACATCTCCCAGTGGACTACATCTCCCAGTGGACTACATCTCCTGTTTCACACAATCTACGTCACATAGCTTCATGCTTGTGGTGCGTTCTTTTTGTCCACCGAAGTCGATCTACGAGTTGTTTTCCGGAGTTACGAACCGGAAGTTTCAAAAACAACGCCCCCCAGGTCGTATATATACGACTCGTCAAGTCGTCTGAACGCAGAGGACCCCGAGTTCACTTTCAAAGATGGCTACGTCGTGCATCACACGTACTAAACATTGTGGTTTTCTACAATTTTAAGCACTTTTGTCTTTGTTTTAACCAGATGAAGAAGTGGTACACATAATGCTGTATACTGCTACCTATAGACATGTCTCTACAGTCTTATTAGGAGTTAAACATAGCGCTGTATACTGCTACCTATAGACATGTCTCTACAGTCTTATTAGGAGTTAAACATAGTGCTGTATACTGCTACCTATAGACATGTCTCTACAGTCTTATTAGGAGTTAAACATAGCGCTGTATACTGCTACCTATAGACATGTCTCTACAGTCTTATTAGGAGTTAAACATAGTGCTGTATACTGCTACCTATAGACATGTCTCTACAGTCTTATTAGGAGTTAAACATAGTGCTGTATACTACTACCTATAGACATGTCTCTACAGTCTTATTAGGAGTTAAACATAGTGCTGTATACTACTACCTATAGACATGTCTCTACAGTCTTATTAGGAGTTAAACATAGTGCTGTATACTGTTACCTATAGACATGTCTCTACAGTCTTATTAGGAGTTAAACATAGTGCTGTATACTACTACCTATAGACATGTCTCTACAGTCTTATTAGGAGTTAAACATAGTGCTGTATACTGTTACCTATAGACATGTCTCTACAGTCTTATTAGGAGTTAAACATAGTGCTGTATACTGCTACCTATAGACATGTCTCTACAGTCTTATTAGGAGTTAAACATAGTGCTGTATACTGCTACCTATAGACATGTCTCTACAGTCTTATTAGGAGTTAAACATAGTGCTGTATACTGCTACCTATAGACATGTCTCTACAGTCTTATTAGGAGTTAAACATAGTGCTGTATACTACTACCTATAGGCATGTCTCTACAGTCTTATTAGGAGTTAAACATAGTGCTGTATACTGCTACCTATAGACATGTCTCTACAGTCTTATTAGGAGTTAAACATAGTGCTGTATACTGCTACCTATAGACATGTCTCTACAGTCTTATTAGGAGTTAAACATAGTGCTGTATACTGTTACCTATAGACATGTCTCTACAGTCTTATTAGGAGTTAAACATAGTGCTGTATACTACTACCTATAGACATGTCTCTACAGTCTTATTAGGAGTTAAACATAGTGCTGTATACTGCTACCTATAGGCATGTCTCTACAGTCTTATTAGGAGTTAAACATAGTGCTGTATACTGCTACCTATAGACATGTCTCTACAGTCTTATTAGGAGTTAAACATAGTGCTGTATACTGCTACCTATAGACATGTCTCTACAGTCTTATTAGGAGTTAAACATAGTGCTGTATACTACTACCTATAGACATGTCTCTACAGTCTTATTAGGAGTTAAACATAGTGCTGTATACTGCTACCTATAGGCATGTCTCTACAGTCTTATTAGGAGTTAAACATAGTGCTGTATACTGCTACCTATAGACATGTCTCTACAGTCTTATTAGGAGTTAAACATAGTGCTGTATACTGCTACCTATAGGCATGTCTCTACAGTCTTATTAGGAGTTAAACATAGTGCTGTATACTGCTACCTATAGACATGTCTCTACAGTCTTATTAGGAGTTAAACATAGTGCTGTATACTGCTACCTATAGACATGTCTCTACAGTCTTATTAGGAGTTAAACATAGTGCTGTATACTACTACCTATAGACATGTCTCTACAGTCTTATTAGGAGTTAAACATAGTGCTGTATACTACTACCTATAGGCATGTCTCTACAGTCTTATTAGGAGTTAAACATAGTGCTGTATACTGCTACCTATAGGCATGTCTCTACAGTCTTATTAGGAGTTAAACATAGTGCTGTATACTGCTACCTATAGACATGTCTCTACAGTCTTATTAGGAGTTAAACATAGTGCTGTATACTGCTACCTATAGACATGTCTCTACAGTCTTATTAGGAGTTAAACATAGTGCTGTATACTGTTACCTATAGACATGTCTCTACAGTCTTATTAGGAGTTAAACATAGTGCTGTATACTACTACCTATAGGCATGTCTCTACAGTCTTATTAGGAGTTAAACATAGTGCTGTATACTGCTACCTATAGACATGTCTCTACAGTCTTATTAGGAGTTAAACATAGTGCTGTATACTGCTACCTATAGACATGTCTCTACAGTCTTATTAGGAGTTAAACATAGTGCTGTATACTACTACCTATAGGCATGTCTCTACAGTCTTATTAGGAGTTAAACATAGTGCTGTATAATGCTACCTATAGACATGTCTCTACAGTCTTATTAGGAGTTAAACATAGTGCTGTATACTGCTACCTATAGACATGTCTCTACAGTCTTATTAGGAGTTAAACATAGTGCTGTATACTGCTACCTATAGGCATGTCTCTACAGTCTTATTAGGAGTTAAACATAGTGCTGTATACTGCTACCTATAGGCATGTCTCTACAGTCTTATTAGGAGTTAAACATAGTGCTGTATACTGCTACCTATAGGCATGTCTCTACAGTCTTATTAGGAGTTAAACATAGTGCTGTATACTGCTACCTATAGGCATGTCTCTACAGTCTTATTAGGAGTTAAACATAGTGCTGTATACTGCTACCTATAGACATGTCTCTACAGTCTTATTAGGAGTTAAACATAGCGCTGTATACTGCTACCTATAGACATGTCTCTACAGTCTTATTAGGAGTTAAACATAGCGCTGTATACTACTACCTATAGACATGTCTCTACAGTCTTATTAGGAGTTAAACATAGTGCTGTATACTGCTACCTATAGACATGTCTCTATAGTCTTATTAGGAGTTAAACATAGTGCTGTATACTGCTACCTATAGACATGTCTCTACAGTCTTATTAGGAGTTAAACATAGTGCTGTATACTGCTACCTATAGACATGTCTCTACAGTCTTATTAGGAGTTAAACATAGTGCTGTATACTGCTACCTATAGACATGTCTCTACAGTCTTATTAGGAGTTAAACATAGTGCTGTATACTACTACCTATAGGCATGTCTCTACAGTCTTATTAGGAGTTAAACATAGTGCTGTATACTGCTACCTATAGACATGTCTCTACAGTCTTATTAGGAGTTAAACATAGTGCTGTATACTGCTACCTATAGACATGTCTCTACAGTCTTATTAGGAGTTAAACATAGTGCTGTATACTGCTACCTATAGACATGTCTCTACGGTCTTATTAGGAGTTAAACATAGTGCTGTATACTGCTACCTATAGACATGTCTCTACAGTCTTATTAGGAGTTAAACATAGTGCTGTATACTGCTACCTATAGACATGTCTCTACAGTCTTATTAGGAGTTAAACATAGTGCTGTATACTACTACCTATAGGCATGTCTCTACAGTCTTATTAGGAGTTAAACATAGTGCTGTATACTGCTACCTATAGACATGTCTCTACAGTCTTATTAGGAGTTAAACATAGTGCTGTATACTGCTACCTATAGACATGTCTCTACAGTCTTATTAGGAGTTAAACAGTGCTGTATACTACTACCTATAGGCATGTCTCTACAGTCTTATTAGGAGTTAAACATAGTGCTGTATACTGCTACCTATAGGCATGTCTCTACAGTCTTATTAGGAGTTAAACATAGTGCTGTATACTGCTACCTATAGGCATGTCTCTACAGTCTTATTAGGAGTTAAACATAGTGCTGTATACTGCTACCTATAGACATGTCTCTACAGTCTTATTAGGAGTTAAACATAGCGCTGTATACTGCTACCTATAGACATGTCTCTATAGTCTTATTAGGAGTTAAACATAGTGCTGTATACTGCTACCTATAGACATGTCTCTACAGTCTTATTAGGAGTTAAACATAGTGCTGTATACTACTACCTATAGACATGTCTCTACAGTCTTATTAGGAGTTAAACATAGCGCTGTATACTGCTACCTATAGACATGCCTCTACAGTCTTATTAGGAGTTAAACATAGCGCTGTATACTACTACCTATAGACATGTCTCTACAGTCTTATTAGGAGTTAAATATCGCCTGATTAGTTATTTTGTAGCTTGTGCAGCTGAAATTGGCTAGAGACGCTCGGTTCCTATATGACAACAATGGCTTTAAGCCGAGTCTTGAACACAGAAATATATGTGTGTAATATGTCAATAACTGGGTGAATAGAATCCTAAATGTTACTAAAAATGTTACAAAAATCCATCTTTTCTCCGACTCGTAGTATCGTGTGACAAAAAGAACGCAACAACCCCGCGGTTATTCGTTTTCCAACACGGATGTGACGTCACACTCGAGCTACTAGTCGCGATTACAAGACAAAAAGAACGCACTATTGGTTTGCTTGCTAGCTAGCTAGCTTAGCTCTGTTAAACAACAACATGTAACACTATCTTACCTGATGTGTTTTATCCAGTGAAGTGTTTTCAGCAGATAAGCAAAAGAACGAGCGAGATCCTCTGATCATTAGAGTAATGTTACATCCCCGGTACGATACACAGAGACATCGTAGCTTCAGAGAGACGTCATCCATGAAGTTTGTAGTCTTTCTAATTACGTATTTTCACAGTCTTATACTTCAACTGTTTAACAATAAACAGAGACTTTTTTCGGTTGAAAAATGTTTTAAATTGACGAACATCATATTTGTAATCCATGGCTCAATTCAAACTGGATCAAAAAATAATTATTATCTCTCCATTGACCCTCGTTCATGTTTTTTTTCGAAAGATAAGGTCCCATGGACCGGAAGTAGAAGGGGCGGGACTTCGGCTCTCTATAGAAAGCCTGCATGAAGACTCAGCTCAATTTCAGCCAGTTCTCATTATATATTCAACGAGCTAAGCTGTTAGAATCTGATTGGCTAACAGCTAGCCAATGAGAGCCTGGCTGTCAGAATCCTTTACCCAGCGCAACTGGGCGAGCTCATGAATAGTAATGAGCTCAGGCAGTATGATGTCAGACTGACCAGGTTTTGTGATTGGTCTGATTTCTCGGATTATTTCTGTTCAGTGTCTAGAGCTGACAGAGGAGGTAGGAGTTAATTTTCATATTCACAACATAACACACACACACACACACATATGGACCTCACAGATTTAAAAATATACAAGGAAAAATAGTTTTGTGTGGCAGGGCACCTTTAAGAAGAGGTAGATTTATTACCTTCATAAAATATGATACCAACTCCCCAAAAGAGGTAAACATAACTGTTTAGGGGGCTCAAAACATGCATCATCCTTCTTAACTTGTAAATATGTGTTCCCAGTGATTTTAGGACCACGAAATTAAGAGTTTGACGCTCAACATCCCCCCATTTGGACTTTTGGACAGTTTGTTTTACAAATAGAGTACCGTCATACAGTATTTTTGCTTTTAATAGATTTATTTGGCAGATACATACAAACATTAAAACATTTTCATATTTGTGTACAAATGTTAACCCTTAATGTTTGGTCTGTTAGAAGAGGGGAGAACACAGACACACACACACACACACACACACACACACACACACACACACACACACACACACACACACACACACACACACACACCGACAGACACACACAAATACACACTCACACATGAACACGCACACACACACACACACACACACACACAAAGACACACTTACACACACGCTCACACATTCTCACACGGACACACGCACACACACACAGACAGACAGACACACAAATACACACTCACACATGAACACGCACACACACAAAAACACACACATACACACACACACACAAAGACACACTTACACACAGACACATAATTCAAAATCATCTTAAATGACTACCAATAAACAAACTAACAATCAACAAAAAAAAACCAGTTTGTTACAGTCAGGGATGCACCGAATCCAGGATTCGGCTGAATATTGGGCTTTTAATAGATTTATTTGGCAGATACATACAAACATTTAAACAATTTCATATTTGTGTACCAATGTTAACCCTTAATGTTTGGTCTGTTAGAAGAGGGGAGAACACACACTCACACACACACACACACACACACACACACACACATGCACACACAAAAACACACACATACACACACAGACAGACACACACAAATACACACTCACACACAAAAACACACACACACACACACACAGAAAGACACACACACACACACACACAGACACACACAGACACACACACACAGAAAGACACACACACACACACAGACACACACAGACAGACACACAGACACTCACACACAGACACACACACAAATACATACTCACACATGCACACGCACACACAAAGACACACACACACACACACACACACACTTACACTCACACAAAGACACACTTACACACACACGCTCACACACAGACACACACGCTCACATACACACAAAAACACACATACGATTTGGCTTCGGATTCGGCTGAATATTGGGCTTTTTGAATTTTTTTCCACCAAACCGAACCCTACGCTAGTCAACGTGATGACGTCACCGTTGGTTACGGGAAGGTGTTTACGTAGGTGGAGCGTTGCCTGTGCCTGTGAGAAAGTGGACATGGAACTGGTGAGCAGAACAAGTTGTTGTTTGGCAGAACTTTCAGTCTAAAGAAGGCCATTCAAGTCCAGCTACATGTTCAATCTGTTCAATGCTGATTGGTCTGGTGGTGGCGAGGACCCTAAACTATACACAACATGGCCGATGTTACAACATCTGGTCCGAAAATACTGTCACTACCTGATGTGAGTCCAGTGCAGATGTGAGTTGCCCATGCGTCACTTTGCGACAAGTAGCCTCCAATATACTGTCTGTGGTTTTGAGCTAACGTTAACAATCAAACAATCGTAGATAGCTAAAACTAGTGCCGTATATTTAGGGCACTAGCTACGTTTTTGAAATGACTGCTAGCTAAGATGCTAACAGCATTTTGAGCTAACGTTAGCAATCAAGAAGCCTCTTAGATGCTAACGGCGTTTTGATCTAACGTTAGCAATCAAGAAGCCTACTAGATGCTAACGGCGTTTTGAGCTAAAGTTAGCAATCTAACAATCATAGATAGCTAAAATGTTTTTGAAATGACTGCTAGCTACGAGTTAGCAATCAAACACAACAAAGGCTGCCATTTGAATGGCGTTTTGAGCTAACATTAGCATTCTAACAATCATAGATAGCTACAATGTTTTTGAAATGATTTCCATCTTCTGTTATCGTATGTATAGAGAAAAGTTTATCATTTTATGGATTTCACAAATTTCAGTAAGACACGTTATGCCGTAAACCGCTTAAATCTGAGCACACGCGTCTCACATCGGCAGTCGACTCTCATCGGGCAGTGACGAGGACCCTAAACTATACACAACATGGCCGCTGTTACAACATTTGGTACGAAACATCCGAAAGAATACGAGTTCTGCACGGAGGAATCTCCAGACAGCAGCCAGAATGCAGCAACTTCAGTTGCGGCAAAGGAAGGACAGTCACTGCTACAAACTGGTGTTAACCAGACCAAGGACAATTTTTTTGAGTTTTTTTTGTGGGATTGTTGCGTGCAGAAATCCTTGATTATGCTGCACGTTTTCTTAAAAAATGCGATGGAATATGCTCTACGATATCTATGCAATTTTATGCGATGAAATTTGCGTGAACTTGCAAAAACAGTTTGATGAAAAAGAAAAAAAAAAAGCGATCACGTAATCATGTTTTTCTGGAGGGACTGGGTATTCGGTTATGGCAGAATCTTAACCTGTGGACTCGGTATTCAGCCAAAAACCCCAACAATCTGGATTCGGTGCATCCCTAATAGTTACAGTAGGTTGGGATCACAACCTTTTTTGTTGTCTGAAAAACAAAAAAATACTACATTTTGGATGGTTTTCCTCTCTAAACAAATGTATAGTATAGTTAAATTGAAGGAAATGTATTAGTTTACAACCAAACCCTGTTGTATTTCTTCTCGATTTAACAACACTGTGAGTTTGAGCCGTATTTTGGCTTCACACATCACAGGAACAAGAGTTCTTCATCGTTAAATTGAGGGCAAGTTTCCCTTTTAAGGAGTTATTTAACCCTTGTGTTGTCCTCGGGTCAAATTTGACCTGTTTTCAAAGTTTCTGTATCACAAATATGGGTTTCATTCAACTAAATTGCCCAAAAATAACATGGATGGTTCCATATGAAACTGGAATTATGCATCAGCATACGTTCCTCTGATCTTAATTATTAGCTAAAGTAATTCATAATTTCTGGGTTTTTTAACTCAAAATTAGGCTTAATTTAATATGAATGAGGTTTATTGACCATGAATTAAAAACCTAAGTGTAAAAATAGCGGTGATAAGTTGGAATGAAGTTGGCTTAGAAGATGTTTACTTTATGCTTTATGTAAACAGACCGGCTACATTTTGACCTGAGAAGACAACACAAGGGTTAATTCAGGTGGAACGGTTCTGTTTTTTAGAAGACGAGAAAATAAAGTCGCGCTTTACAATCATTTTTAAGGCTTTAACAATATGTTTGAGACATTATTGCACCAAAAGCACCAACAGTCATTGCATAGTTGTTGTTGTCATCAGGTCTGAGGTTCAGCGACACAAACAAGCACATTCATACACGTAAACAAAATGGTCTGAACGGACTTTCATCCTCCAGTATCACAGGAAACTAGAGATGCACCGATTACGACTTTCTAGGCCGATTACGATTTTCTTTGAGTTAGGCCGGCCGATACCGATTTCAGCCGGTTACGATTTCATTTTTTCTAACCACTTTACAGCACACACAAATATAAAATGTTCTATCTTTTCTTTAATAGAACATTTTCCACAGAACGTAGAACATGTTTTGAACAGATAATGGATCACTATAAGATAGAATTATATAAATTACTCCTGGTGTGGGACATTCACACTCATCTAAAGTGCAATATTAGAACCATTTCCTTCTTTTCACATCCAATATCCAACTAACAAAATGGGATTTGGGGTTTTTGGTGTGGTCCCTCCACGCCCTACTTTCTCCTTGCAGGTGTTGCCTATTGCAAACTTGTTATCTTCTGCCCACACGCTGAAGAATGTCCAAACAGCTGACATGTTGCAGGTTAATTGTCAGTTAATTGTAGCGTTGACCGGCATGAAATCGGCATATGTCAGACTGACCTGCCCGTCACCGGCCGGTCTATCGGTGCATCTCTACAGGAAACATTAAAAGGCAGATCATGCTTCGGAGAGAGTGCAAAGAGCGCGAGGATATTCAGCAGGTGGACAAAATAACGGAAACATTTTATGATGCGATTGAATTCAACACTACTTCAAAAATTCACCATAAATCAAAAGTTTTTTCTGTTATTTTGACCACCGGACGGTTATCAAGATGAACAGGAGAGCCTGCAACGTTTTGGTCCCAATCTAAAGATGTAAACATACAAAAGGCAGCACATTTATTCAGTTTTTAACTGAAGCAAAAATAACTCTGAGTTTTTTACAATGTAGTATTTTCATGGCTAAAAATTGCAAAGTGTGTAATTGGGGATATATTGGTATTAAACTTAAAGAGACTGTATGTAACTGAGATGTAAACAAAGCCTTTCAATGGGGCAGACAAACATTAGTAATTTGGCTGCTCAAGAGGGATGTCAGAAGCATTTCGGAAGTTAGAACGGAAGTACAAAGAGGCGTTGTTATGGAGAAGAGACTAGGGCTGCACAATTAATCACAATTGTTTCGAAATCGCAATATGGACTAGTGCAATATCTAAATCGCAGGGGGGTGCGATATTTGTTAAAAGGCAAAAAAAATGTGTCAAACCGTTCTAAAATAATGTTTTGTGGTGCTGCAAAGATGTCCTGGCCTACAAATTGTATCCTACAGACTAAAGAAAACATCTTTGTTTGGTACACAAACTCACGTGGGTCAGGCTTCTCCAGCCGATAGTAATGGCGGCTTGTTCGAAATACAATACGATCTCTTATTTTACGAAAATAGTTCACAGAAACGAGTTTCTGAAAACATTTTTAAGCGAGAAATAGGCCGTGCAGCTGCTGAATCTGTCTTCATTTCAGCTCAACAAAGGTCAGTTTAATAGCCGAGACACACACACCAGATGACCGACCAAAAGCCAGTCGAGATGAAAGACGGATGATTATCTGGTTGGTGTGTTTGGGCCTTAAAAAAAACACTAAAACTTTGACTACGGGTGCTGCCTGAAAGATTGCTTAAAACCAACCTTTTTTTAACGAACAAGGCAATATCGTCGACATACTGAAGACATTTTTTGGTTTGTAACTAAATTTAAGTCTTAACTCTTTGGATCTCAGATTGGTTTCTCGTGAGCACCAAGTATTAACCCTTGTGTTGTCCTTTTCAAAGTTTTTATATCATAAATATCGGTTTCTTACAACCAAATTGCCCCAAAATTAACATGGACGCATGGATGTACGTTGTATGGAACGTATACAACGTTCTACACATGTAAAAATAATGATTACTTTCATAGAACTGTTTAAATTTCGTTCATTTTTGTAGGTTTCAAAACAGTATTGTGACTAAACTTTGAAATAAACCAATTTGGGATTCAGTCAACATCCTGTGATCTTAACTATTAGTCCAAAAAAAAAATCCTAATTTCTGCTCTTTTTTTAAGGTATAATGTCAAATAAATTATGTTAATTTACCATGAATAAAAAAAGCTAATTTTCAATTTCGACCCCAAAGGACAACAAGTTAATAGTCTACGCAAAGACAACGCAAGGGTTAAAAAGAAATTCCACTACCCTTTAGGGGCTCCATACATATAAGCTTTTGAAATGTTTTGGTTTGTAACTTAATTTAAGTCTCAATTCTTTGGTACTCAGCTTGGTTTCTTGTGAGCTCCAGAATGTATTAAAAAGAAATTCCACGTCCCTTTAGGGGCTCCGTACATACACTACCGGTCAAAAGTTTGGGGTCACTTATAAATTTCCATTCCACTCCATTATAGACAGAATACCAGCTGAGATCAATTGCATTGTTTTTTTTAAAAAGGGCAGCAGTTTTCAGATTACATTATGTCCTTACATAATTACAAAAGGGTTCTCGACTGTTGTAGAAAGAAGTGGCTGATCTTTAATGCAATATCTACATTGCCCATTAACAGCAACCATTAATTCAATGTCCCAAAGGCACATTATTTTTTACTAATCTGATATCATTTTAAAAGGCTAACTGAGAAAACATTGGAGAACCCTTTTGCAATTATGTAAGCTCATAATGTAATCTCAAAACTGCTGCCCTGGTTAAAAAAACACAATGCAAATGATCTCAGCTGGAATTCTGTTTATAATGGAGGGGAATGGAAATTTCTACGTGACCCCAAACACTTGACCGGTAGTGTATATATACTGTATATACAATATATATACACACTTCAATACATATAAGCTTTTGCCTAGAAAAACACTGTCTTGCAGAGAACATTACCAGAGAACTGCCACGTTTCATTTCACCCTTTTTGCAAAAAAACTTCTGGCATTAATGTTAATTAGCTACAGCTAAATATGATCTGCCGTAGGCAATGTTAATCATTTTAACCAGTAAAAGTGATGGTCCGTGGCGGCTAAAAATGAGAAGCTGCTACCAAATAAAAAAAATGAACAAAAAGGAGACAAAAGATTCAATAAGAGTCCAATCAGGACAGCAAATAGGGAAGCCAGTCGGTGCAGAGAAGCAGTTTTCCAGCACCGGTGTCGAGGCACTTTTAGTCGCTGTTTAGTTTCTGACTGCAGTGGGTGAGGATTTTTTTTTTTAAAGTTCAAAGAAAGGCTTAGTGCCTCCCAGAGGATTATGGATTTACTCCCCAACACAATAAGATTGAGGCAAGAAAACCAGAGGGGGTTTCGTCTCTGTTAAACAGGTCAGAAGTCACAAGTACTGTACGTCTGTGAATGGATGCATAGTATAGAAACTGAGAGTTAATCATGCTAAGAATTCAAAATAAAATCCATCCTTTTCAACGATTTGTTTTAGACTTTTGAACAACATTTTTAGACCTGGAAAGTGATAAAATTGCACGTTTTCTGAGCCTTTAAAAAGGAGCCCATTCAACATCCAAAACAATACATTTCCCTGTAAACTGCTGTGTCTAACTCCTCATATTTGTAGCAAACACTTTCCATAGGCTGAAAATCCATCCCAAACCCAAAAGCTCCCATTCCACTTTGGTATAAATACTTTACCTACCTACCTACCTACCTACCTACCTATCCCAAAATCCACATGCATCTGAACATTTCTAGTCCATTTATTACAAAACATTCTTCGAACCCAACTTCAATCCACGTGGCCAAGTTTGGTTGTTGTTTGGTTGTCGTGTCAACTTTCCTCCAGCCAGGAGGGGGCATCTACGCTGGGGGTGTTGAGGTGTTCGCCCGCCTGCCTCATGTTCTGCTCCAGGAAGTTTTGACACGATAAACTGTGGGCAGCGACGGCGCTGTGGAGCAGCCACAACTGCTTGTGGAGGACTTTAACCTGCAGAGAAAAATATAAAAAGGATTTGTCAAGTCCAAACCATATAACTATAACTATATATATATATAAATATAAATATAACTATATATATATATATATAAATATAACTATATATATATATATATATAACTATATAACATATATATATATATATATATATATATATATATATATATATATATATATATATATATATATCATATAGATTCCTCAAAGTAGCCACCCTTTGCTTTTTTTGATAACTCTGCAAACCCTTGGTGTTCTCTCAATGAGCTTCATGAGGTAGTCACCTGAAATGGTTTTACCTTCACAGGTGTGCTTTGTCAGTGTTAATTAGTGGAATTTTTTACTTAATTAATAAAAAAGCAAAGGGTGGCTACTTTGAGGAATCTAAAATATAAGACATGTTTTCAGTTATTTCACACTTTTTTGTTAAGTACATAATTCCACATGTGTTCATTCATAGTTTTTATTAATAAAAGGAAAAACTTCCACTAATTAACCCTGACAAAGCACACCTGTGAAGGTAAAACCATTTCAGGTGACTACCTCATGAAGCTCATTGAGAGAACACCAAGGGTTTGCAGTTATCAAAAAAAGCAAAGGGTGGCTACTTTGAAGAATCTAAAATATAAGACATGTTTTCAGTTATTTCACACTTTTTTGTTAAGTACATAATTCCACATGTGTTCATTCATAGTTTTGATGCCTTCAGTGAGAATCTACAATGTAAATAGTCATGAAAATAAAAAGGAAACGCATTGACTGAGAAGGTGGGTCCAAACTTTTGGCCTGTACTGTACACACGGAGATACACTGGTAAGAGCCAGTGAGGTTTAACCATGTATCAGCTCATTTAAACAGCTCACGTTACTGTATTGTGTCAACAGTTAACTTCATTTAATATTGGTTTAAAGAAATGCAAACATCCCAGAGTGTTTTTTTTTCTCCTATCCCAGAATGCATCTGTGGTGTAGCCAGACCTTACTCCACAGCCCTGTGGAGATAGAGCTGGCAATGCAAGACTACAGCTACCAAAACTACTACTACTATGTTAAAAAAAACCGTGTGTTTTAAAGTGCCCATATTATGACAAAATCACTTGGGGTGTTCTTTTGTGTCTCTGGTGCTTCCACACACATACAAACTTTGAAAAAAATCCATCCGTGCTGTTCTGAGTGAGATCTGGTTTCTGAATGTGTCCTGCCTTCAGTCTCCTGGTGAGCTGTGCAAAATCGGCTCGTGACGTCACAGTCCGAAATGAGCTGGCTAACCACAGCCGTTAGCTTGTAGCGTTAGCATGCTAACGCTAGCATGCTACGTCGTTCTCAATAGCAAAACACTGCTACAACACACACAAGTTCACCATAATCTACAAAAGAACTACTTACATGTGATCCCTCGTTTAGAAGAAGTCTCCCAGCTAATCCTGCCTTGGAACTGACCAAAGTTGGAGAAACTTTCTTTTACTGTCTCTAGAGTTAGCTAGCTGACATGATCTACGATCTGAGCTACTGAGCATGTGCGAGTGCAATCAAAGATAGTACATTACATTACATTACATATCATTTAGCTGACCCTTTTTATCCAAAGCAACTTACAATTGTTACATATCAGAGGTCACACACCTCTGGAGCAACTAGGGATTAAGTGTCTTGCTCAGGGACACATTGGTTGATGTATCGCAGTGGGAATCAAACCCGGGTCTGCCACACCAAAGGCAAGTGACATATCCACTGCGCCATCACAACCCTACAGAAGAAGAAGATGAAAAGAGGTCTCACTCTGTAGCTAAAACAGAAACCAGGTGAAAAGAGGATCTGCAGCAGTGAGAGAGAGCTGTGCAGTACAACAAAAAGATGGTGTTTTTTGAAAATTAAACCATGTAAACCTATTCTGGTACAACCTTAAAATACAGTTATGAACCTGAAAATGAGCATAATATGGGCGCTTTAAAGTGCCCATATTATGAAAAAATCACTTTTTCTGGGATTTGGGGTGTTCTTTTGTGTCTCTGGTGCTTCCACACACTATACAAACTTTGAAAAAAATCCATCCATGCTGTTTTGAGTGAGATCTGGTTTCTGAATGTGTCCTGCCTTCAGTCTCCTAGTGAGCTGTTCAAAATCGGCTCGGACTGTGACGTCACAGTCCGAAATGAGCTGGCTAACCACAACCGTTAGCTCGTAGCGTTAGCGTTAGCATGCTAATGCTAGCATGCTACGTCGTTCTCAATAGCAAAGCACTGCTACAACACACACAAGTTCACCATAATCTACAAAAGAACTACTTACATGTGCACCTTCATTTAGAAGTCTCCCAGCTGATCCTGCCTTGTAACTGACCAAAGTTGGAGAAACAGGCTTTCTTTTACTGTCTCTAGAATAAGCTACCTGACATGATCTACATCGGAGCTACTGAGCATGTGCGAGTGCAATCAAAGATAGTACAGAAGAAGAAGATGAAAAGAGGTCTCACTCTGTAGCTAAAACAGAAACCAGATGAAAAGAGCATCTGCAGCAGTGAGAGAGAGCTGTGCAGTACAACAAAAATATGGTGTTTTTAGACAATTAAACCATGTAAACCTATTCTGGTACAACCTTAAAATACAGTTATGAACCTGAAAATGAGCATAACATGGGCACTTTAACGTAAATGGTGACAGAGACAACTGTAACTAAATCACGCTCTGTGATCTGAACCGTCTCACCTTGTTCTCCTGCAGCAGCTTAACTTTGACGGACAGGCCGTCCCGTACCCGCTGGTATTTCTCTCTCTGGCTCTGGAAGTCCTTCTGGGCCAGCTCCAGTTTGGGCATGGTGATGGCGTCCCGGGGCCCCAGGTTCAACTCCTCCAGGTCCACTCGGTACGCATCGTACTCCATCCTGAAATCAGACACAAGTTTACGATAGGGCTGCACGATACTAACCTGACTCCGCCAGATGGATTGCTTTGCATTTGCGCTGGCATATCCATCTGGGAACTTTCCGTTGGAGAACATTTGGGAAGGGGAGAAAACTAGAGATGGTCCTATACCATTTTTTGCTTCCCGATACAGATTCCGATACCTGAACTTGCGTATCGGCCAATACCGAGTACCGATATGATACCAGTGTGTCATATATTTTATTATGTTTTAACAGCTGTATACTACTATCCCTGTATAGATGTGATATGATGTATAACAGCTGTATACTACTATCTCTGTATAGATGTGATATGATGAATAACAGCTGTATACTACTATCCCTGTATAGATGTGATATGATGAATAACAGCTGTATACTACTATCCCTGTATAGATGTGATATGATGTATAACAGCTGTATACTACTATCCCTGTATAGATGTGATATGATGAATAACAGCTGTATACTACTATCTCTGTATGGATGGGATATTATTTCTATCTTTGTTGTCGGTCTGGCTCAGGTTAAACTCTTAGTAAAACATGAACAAACTCAAACAAGAATGCCACTTTCTTTTATTCTCCAGTTTGACAGTCCGTTATAAAGACACCATTTCAGGTTCCCGGACCATATTCCAAAAGAAGGAGCCAAGAGAAAAAAGCATTAGCGAGCAGCTAACAGAATTAGGGCTTCCGCTGTCTGAAAATACTGGTTAGCTGATTGGATAAACCATCTGTCGCTTCTCGTTGCGTCACACCTAAACCCGCCTCAAAACCAATGCCGATTGGTCGGCCATGTGGCGAACGGCTCCAAATTTTTTCTATCTCAAGATGACAGACTGGAAAACTGGAGCTCCTGAGATCAGGACGGTCTCACGAGGCTAGCGCGATATGAGGAAAATATCTAATTGGGATTATTTTGACTTGTATTGCGACTGCCATTTGATTCACGATATCGGAGGGAATGATCATTTTTGTGTCATTGTTCCCATTTGTCTTGAAAAAATACTAAAATTAAAATGATTTATAGTGTGATTTTTTGCAATGAATACTTAAAGTGCCCATATTATAAAAAAAAAACTTTTTCTGGGATTTGGGGTGTTCTTTTGTGTCTCTGGTGCTTCCACACGCATACAAACTTTCATCTTTCAAAAATCCATCCATGCTGTTTTGAGTGAGATACAGTTTCTGAATGTGTCCTGACTTCAGTCTCCTAGTGAGCTGTTCAAAATCAGCTGTGACGTCACAGTCCGAAATGAGCTGGCTAACCACAACCGTTAGCTTGTAGCGTTAGCGTTTGCATGCTAACACTAGCATGCTACATCGTTCTCAATGGCAAAGCACTGCTACAACACACACAAGTTCACCATAATCTCCAAAAGAACTACTTACATGTGCTCCCTCGTTTAGAAGAAATCTCCCAGCTAATCCTGCCTTGTAACTGACCAAAGTTGGAGAAACTTTCTTTTACTGTCTCTAGAGTTAGCTAGCTGACATGATCTGAGCTACTGAGCATGTGCGAGTGCAATTAAAGATAGTACAGAAGAAGAAGATGAAAAGAGGTCTCACTCTGTAGCTAAAACAGAAACCAGGTGAAAAGAGGATGCAGTGAGAGAGAGCTGTGCAGTAAAAAAAAAAATGGTGTTTTTAGAAAATTAAACCATGTAAACCTATCCTGGTACAACCTTAAAATACAGTTATGAACCTGAAAATGAGCATAATATGGGCGCTTTAAGTCGTTCATGCCATATGATGGAAATTATGGAAATAAGAAACATTCCCATGGTTATGGAGACTTCCATTTCTGCTTGTGATTTCCCTAAAGTTCCCAGAATGCCTTTCTGCGTTGTCCCCTAACTCAAACCCTAACCTTTCTTGTGGCAGAACTGGTTTATTTTCAGCTCCTGTGGGTGCAGGTATTAGTCTCTCTCTCTCTCACCTGGCAGCCTCGTACTGCTTGGCGTTGATCATAGTGTCCTCGATGGTTTTGTTGACCAGCGTGTTCATGTCGGATGTAAAGGTGTTAATGGCGGCCATCAGAGTCTCGCCGCTCTTCGACAGAAACTTCTGAGCCTCTGCATTCACACCAAACTCCACCTGACAGAAAGAGAGTTCACATTCATTGACTGAACAAAAATATTTATTAATTTAACTTATTTTTTAAAAGTGCTGTAGTACAACAAGCAGGAGACAAGTTATAACTGAGGTAAGTTTGGAGACATTACCATATTTAATCATTAAATTAATAAATATTTTTGTTGTATCTCTTTTCGGTGTTGTAATTTGTAGACGGTCCCTAAGCACTCGTCTTACTGCCGGTAGCAGCAGAGAGCAGAAGCCAGCAGGCAAGTGTTATTTAAATAAACTCCTGGTGTACTTACAAACTTTCCAATCCATCGTTTTATGGGTAGGTACCTATTTGTACTACTATAGAAATTTAGTATCATTTTGGGAATTATTAGTGGGGTAACTTACGAAATACACTCTTGGATCCATTAGCCCCAGCGCTAAGCTATTCAGCTGATAACGCTAACTTTTCCCAATGTTCGACCCAGGTGAAACAAGCTTCGAGGGGGTGGTTTGGCTCGAGGTCATGGTGCAAAGGACCATAGAGTTAACCATCACTTTAACATGAATTTCAAAACTCTGCACCAAAATTATTTATTATTAAGGGGCAAAAATCCTGGTTAGCTGATTGGATGAACCATCTGTCTATCACCACCTATAGTTGGTGATAGACAGGCCAAATCAACCAATCAGATCAACGAAGCGTATGAAAATACAACCACAAGCCAGGCTACCCCTGCTGCTGCTGCTGCAGGCAAAGCATAGCTCATTAGCTCAGCAAGCTAGCAACATGTCGGTAAAGGATATTTGCCGTTTGTGTAACGAGAATTTAGGAATAAAAGGCACCATTTAAGGTTCCCGGTCCATATTCCAAAAGAAGGATCCAAGAGGAAAAAGCATTAGCGAGCGGCTAACAGAATTAGGGCTACCGCTGGCTGATAATACTGGTTAGCTGATTGGATAAACCATCTGTCTATCACCACATACAGTACAGGCAAACCCTTGGTGTTCTCTCAATGAGCTTCATGAGGTAGTCACCTGAAATCGTTTTCACTTCACAGGTGTGCTTTGTCAGGGTTAATTAGTGGAATTATATCCTCTTATTAATAAAAAAGCAAAGGGGGGCTACATTGAAGAATCTAAAATATAAGACATGTTTTCAGTTATTTCACACTTTTTTGTTAAGTACATAATTCCATATGTGTTCATTCATAGTTGTGATGCCTTCAGTGAGAATCTACAATGTAAATAGTCATGAAAATAAAAAGGAAACGCATTGAATGAGAAGGTGGGTCCAAACTTTTGGCCTGTACTGTATGTTGGTGATAGTCGCTTCTCGTTCCGTCACACCTAAACCCGCCTCAAAACCAACGCCGATTGGTCATTTGGCAAAAGGGTCCAAATTTTCTCTCTCTCAAGATGCCAGACTGGAAAACTGGAGCTCTGGACGGTCTCACGAGGCTAGGAGCTGGCTGCAGGATGACTCAATCACCATGAACAGTTTTTAATGTTCAATCAAACTATAACTACTCCAGAGTCTG
The DNA here is from genome assembly GCF_004354835.1 of Perca flavescens. NCBI lineage: Eukaryota > Metazoa > Chordata > Actinopteri > Perciformes > Percidae > Perca > Perca flavescens. The sequence goes on from NC_041349.1 coordinate 8,987,907, forward strand.
CTCTTGAGAGTTTTGCTCTAATTTTCAGGACAATTAGGGAAGAATACGGGATTCGGGACAACTGCTTGGATTTGTCACGAATTTTTCAGGACGTCTTGTCACCCTTCTATCCACTGTCACTATCGAAAAGGGAAAAAGCCCCCCAAAAATAATCTAAAAAAATAAATATTTTTTTGTGTCACAACTTGAAACAATTAAGCTTGAAAGTCATGAAACTAAATGCACAAAGTTGCAAAACAAACCTGAGTTAACACAGCAGAGGTATTATAGTTTTGAAATTTTATTATATTTAGTTTTGGAATTCAGTTTTTCTTTTATTATTTATTTATTTTTTGAAATTATTAAGTTTCGGTTATATTGGCTGAAAAGGTAAGAAAAGATGAAAGAATGCATGACATTAAATAGGAATACGGGGTTTTACGGCAGCCGCTCGTGTACCCGGCAGTAGACTCACGTGCAGTGTTGGCGTTTTGACGCTGAGGTCGCTGAAGGCGTCCCCCAGTGTCTTCTGGGTGACTGAGAACTGAGCGAGCTGATTGGCCAGCGTCTGAGCCAGCTTGGTCACGTTGTCGTAGCGTTGTCGGTCGTCTTTGAGCAGCTCGAGGCGAGGCTCCAGGTCCAGGTCCACCGTACGAGATCCTCGGCCGAGCTTCTCCGACAGAGCCTGCCGGGTGCACTGCAGGGAGAAATCCATCAGACTGATTCTTTAGTGATGATGTATTATGACTATGGGTGCACGATATATCGACTCAACATTGTTATCGCAATATCACGTTGCACAATATTATATCAAAAGTGTTGCGATAAGTGTGCATTATTTAGTTTATTTTGTGGAGCGCTGCGTCCCGTCCGTTGTCTGTGTGGCTGAGTTGTGTTTGAGTTATAACAGGGGTCATCAACTACATTTTTTCAAGGGCCAGAATTTTTCTAAGCAGACACTCTGGGGCCGGACTTTCAAATAAAGATAATAAAATGTATTTATACCTAATACGCCTATTCTTGTTTGAAATTTTCACTTTCTTACTGAAATAATGCTATTCTTTTTTTTTCTTTTACATGTATTAGTGTGAGCAAACTCCTAAAAAAACATGGAAACTCCATAATGATAACTGGCTCTTTAACTAGAAAAAGATCTCAGATTCATTAAGGCAGTTATTTCTTGTATTACACGTTTTCTGAAATGTTGTGTGTTTAAATATGCAAAGGAGGCGTTATCTTATTCAATATATGCATCCTTTTGCATGAGTCTTTGCGGAGAAACTCAGATTTACAGATCTGTCGATTAAATCAACTAATTGATTAGTCGATGCAATTGAATGAGTGTTAGTCGACTAAGAATTTCTTCAATCGAACACAGCCCTAGTGTGGCGACATTTTGCCTTCCCCGTGAGTGAGTTATGGAAACGAGCAACGAAGGTAAAGCATCTGGGCTCCGACGGGACTCCATGGTGCATTCATGTGCACCTCGTTTAACTAATGATGCATTCAAGTGTGCCTCGTAAACTGGGAGAAACTCAAACTGTTGTTTGCAAAGAAATTGTTTAGACTGAAAATCGTGGATTTCGAGAATTGTGACACCCCCTAATTTTGACCAACGAACACCTCGATTGCTCTCACCTTATAGGTGGCGATGCTCCACTTGCGGACTCTCTCCAGCTTCTCACTGGCTGGGTTCTTGTTGTTGCCCTGGACGACCACAGGTCCTGGTTTCTGGGGCATCACTGGGAGGTCTGGAGGTTGGGATGGGGTCAAAGGTCAACAGAGACTTATCATGGCGACATGAATTGAGTCTAACTTGATAAGTTCTCCTAACCTGACTCCGCCAAGTGGATCGCTTCGCATTTGCTCGGCATATCCATCTGGGAACTTTCCGTTGAGGAACTTTTGGGAAGGGGCGGAAATACTGGTTAGCTGATTGGATAAACCATCTGTCTATCACCACCTATAGTTGGTGATAGACGGGCCAAATCAACCAATCAGGTCAAACTTTTGCCGAAACCAGTCGGGAGAAGAGCAAAAAACATCTTTTCCTCCGAGAAAAGCCTCCAGTGACGTTTCTTTTGCTCTTCTTTCAACGAAGGAATACTTTCTAATTCGGATAAAACTTGCTGCGATAGCTACGCTCATCTCATCCGTGGAAGCTGCCGCGTTGTTTAGACTGAACAGTCGCTTCTCGATGCATCACACCTAAACCAATGCTGATTGGTCGGTCGTTTTCGGGAACGGCTTCAAATTTTCTCTATCTCAAGATCACAGACACATACAAAGTAGAAAACTGGAGCTCGCCAGATCAGGACGCTCTCACGAGACTAAGGTTTTACACCGGCTTGTTTCAATATTTCCTATAGCTTTTGTTACACATCTTTCTAATCATAAGAACTCCTTTACTCTTCATTCATGTACCTTTGGTTTGCTCCATTTCCGTGGCGGCCTCCGGCGTAGCCTCAGCTGCATCGGGAGTGAGACTGTTGTCGGTGTGGTTGCAGTAAATGTTTGCATCCTGTAAGAAAAAACACAGGTGGAGGAGATCAGATCCTTTGTAACCAGGAATAGGGGACCACTAAGGTCTATATAAAAGAGACTTCAGATACAGTATTAGGGGACCACTAAGGTCTATATAAAAGAGACTTCAGATACAGTATTAGTGGACCACTAAGGTCTATATAAAGAGACTTCAGATACAGTATTAGGGGACCACTAAGGTCTATATAAAAGAGACTTCAGATACAGTATTAGGGGACCACTAAGGTCTATATAAAAGAGACTTCAGATACAGTATTAGGGGACCACTAAGGTCTATATAAAAGAGACTTCAGATACAGTATTAGGGGGACCACTAAGGTCTATATAAAAGAGACTTCAGATACAGTATTAGGGGACCACTAAGGTCTATATAAAAGCATCCAAAAAGCAGCATGTCATGGGACCTTTAAAGCCCCTTCAGACTGGAATAGCCTGCCTGGGTCTCTAAGTCTTTACACTCCTTCAAAACATCGCTCCTTACTTACTTGCATAACTGTTGCTGTAAATGTCTTCCCCATGTGTGACTGGACTTTTGTTTTGTATACCCAAATATTCAGGATACTTTTTGTCATTTCCTTTTCTTTATGCGTATACATGAGGGTATGGGTGTAGGTGTGCGTATGTATATTATGTATGTGTACATACAGTATGTATATAGGTATGTTAGGCCTGCACAATAAATCGTTATAAAATCACGATCTCGATTCACACCTAATTTTTAAATGACGGATTGTTTTTTTCTCCAATTAATTTATTGAAAGCATTTGACATTGATTTATGTTTTAATTATGTAAAGACATGTTCTAGGAGTTCAGATAGAGCCTGTATCAGGGCTGTACTTAGTTCAATGTGTTATAGGTCACTATTCTTGGTAGCTTAGTGTACTTAAATGGCCAGTATGTACTGTATTTTGTTTATCATAAAAGCCTCTATGCTTTTGTGTTTACAAAATCCATGTTTGGTACTGCCAGTTTGTTTTGTTTTGTCATGGTTCACGTGTGCAATAAACATTACACTTTGTGAGGACAAAATCACGGCAGAGACTCGTAACATCAATTCTAAGCTAAAAAAATCGTGATTCATATTTTTCCCAAATCGTGCAGGCCTAATGTATGTATATACAGTCCCTGACAAAAGTCTTGTCGCTTACCTATTTTGTAGAAACACCTGCTATTAACCTGACTTTTAATTAATCAATTGGTGTTAGAAATAACTCATATGAAAAGCTAAAACCCTCCCAAATGATGTTTAATGCACTGAAATAAATTAGTTTCACTGATAAAAGATTTATCATTTAATCAAGACAGAAAGGTCAAATTTTGGCAAGACAAAAGTTTTGTCGCCTATACAGAAATTGAACAAATTTACTGCAAATACAAAAATATGTCAGCAAATTAAGTAGTGGTGCTGTGAGATCCAAATTTAATATCTTGTATGACTTCCATGAGCTTGAAGGACTGCATCCATGCGGTTTGGCAAGGATTCATACAATTTATTGATGAAGTCATCAGGAATAGCAAAGAAAGCAGTCTTGCATGCCTCCCAGAGTTCATCAATATTCTTTGGTTTCGTCTTCCATGCTTCCTCTTTCATCCTACCCCACATATGCTCAATGATGTTCATGTCTGGTGACTGGGCTGGCCAATCCTGGAGCATCTTGATCTTCTTCGCCTTGAGGAACTTTGATGTGGAGATGGAAGTATGCGATGGAGCACCGTCCTGCTGCAGGATTTGGCCTCTTTTATGGTTGGGAATATGAGAGGTAGCTAAGATTTCTTGGTATTTTAGACTATTTATGTTGCCTTCCACCCTGCAGATCTCTCGCACACCCCCATACTGGATGTAACCCCAGACCATGATTTTTCCGCCACCTAACTTCTCTGTTTTCTGGGTGAATCTCGGATCCATGCGGGCTCCAGTAGGTCTCCTGCAATATTTGCGCCGACTGTGGTGTAATTCAACAGAAGATTCATCGGAAAAATCCCCCTTCTTCCACTTTTCCAGTGTCCATCCTTTTAGCAGGCTGTGGGCCTTGTCAATTGCCACACGGTTTTTCAATTGTCTTTTGTTTAGTGCTGGCTTCTGGGCACTGATTCGACCATGGAGGCCATTTCGAGACAGAATCCGACAAACTCTTCTGGTTGACACAGGGACTTCAGATGACCGGGTCTCGTGGAGCTCTGCTGCAGTGGAAAATGGGCTGGCCTTGGATTTTTCGAGCCAACAAACGGTCCTCTCGAGCAGTTGTCTCGCGGGGTCTGCCTGACCTGGGCTTGTCAAAAACGTCTCCAGTGTCTTCAAATGTTTTCTTTATCCTCTGTACTTGACGCTGAGACACATTGAAGGTGTCTGCCACATCAGCAGTGGATCTGGTCTTCAGCCTCTTGATAATCAAAACTTTAGTCTCAGACTGAATCTTAGGCATGTTTGCAGAGGTCTAGTTGCAGTTGATGTGAAGGTCTAGTGTACTGGGGTTGTTTTTATACACACCTGAGACCTAATTGATCCATTACTAGTCGCAGGTGAAGCTCATATGACAAGGCGACAACACTTACAGTATGTCTTTGCAAAAATTGACTCAATGGGCTTTACCAAGCTGTGAATATTAGAATACTTTTTGACAGTTTTGTTTTGCACTGAAACATTATTACTAAAGATGTTGGCATTAAAATGAGCCATTTCTTGTAAAAACATCTTGATTAGAAATATATTTCAGAGGCACTTCAGGTCAATTTGTACACAAGCGACAAGACTTTTGTCAGGGACTGTACATGTGTACAGTATGTATGGGCTAAATGTTGTCATGCCTCTTAATACTGCACTACATGGATTTGTTTCCAATAAGGAGAGGGTGGGGCGCGATGAGGGAGAGCTTTAGCGAGTGTGTGAATGTACGTGCGCTGTATTGTCTTTGTCTTATGTCTCGAGGACCCTCTCGAGAACGAGATGCTTCATCTCAAGGGGTTATCCTCCTAACAATAAATTTCAAACAGCAGAATTACAACTCCCGGTCTGTCACGTGATGCCCGCTGGTCAATATAGTATTTTTCGCCGTAGACAAACATGGAGAAAGAGACGTCTGTAAATAAGTGGATACATTTTTTTGAGCGTCACAACTAGGGTTGGGTATCGTTTGTTTTTTTTCCGATTCCGGTGCTAAATCGATACTTTTAAAACGGTGCCGGTGCCTCAACGGTGCCTGAACCGGTACTTTTCAATAAAGTTAAAAAGAAAAGAAGAAGAAAAAAAAATAAGGGTAGTAAACAACAGTCAGTGACTTGTTTATTGCTAAGGCCATGGTCAAAATTAAAGATTTAATAATAATGTAATAACTATAACAATAACTTATTTCACCAGTAAATTGTAGTTGAACCCCAGATGGGAAAAGGGTATTTTACAATTACTGTGAATGCACCACGAGGCTACCTGTTTTAAGTGAATCTGTGTTGTTTAATTCCGACAATGGCAGCTGCAAGTGAACGCACCGTCTGTGTTGTTTAAATCCGACAACGGCAGTTGCAAGTGAACGCACCGTCTGTGTTGTTTAATTCCGACAACGGCAGCTGCAAGTGAACGCACCGTCTGTGTTGTTTAATTCCGACAATGGCAGCTGCAAGTGAACGCACCGTCTGTGTTGTTTAATTCCGACAACGGCAGCTGCAAGTGAACGCACCGTCTGTGTTGTTTAATTCCGACCATATAAACATACTGTATATCTATGAATTGCGACAACGGCAGCTGCTGCGCTGCAGAGCAGACTGTTACATCCCGCTGTAGAAGTCCTCCACAGTGAAATACAGTCACACTTTACACTGTTTAACGTTAGCTGTCAGCATTTTAACCGTGATTAATCCAGCTGCTAGCTAAAGGTAGGCTAACGTTACATGCTGTCAGGTGTAGTGTAAAGTCGAGCACCGAAATGAGGCACCGAAACTTTTGTTCTTATTCGGTCTCGTTACTACCGTTTACGTCGGCACCGGTTCCCTATTGGCACCGAGTTAGTCACAACTAGGGTCGGGCATCGAGAACCGATTCCTACTTGGAATCGTTTCAGTAATTACGATTCCATCGGAATCGTTTCTTTATAGGAATAGTTTGGAGGATTTGGTTTCAAATCCGATCATGGTTTCCAAATTTAACACGCGCAAGTTTTGGTTTCCGTAGCGACCAGGCGCTTGTTGTGTTGCAGCCTTGGAGCACGGTAAGCGGCGCTCTAGTGGGGCTTTATTTTACATTGAAAAAGCCCTGTTAAAAAATGTGACCCGTTTCAACTCCACCCCTCAAAGAATCGGAATCGAGAATCGATGAGAACCGGAATTGAAAGGAAGAATCGGAATCAGAATCCGAATCGTTAAAATCCAAACGATGCCCAAACCTAGTCACAACCCCTGCGAAATGTCTTGTTTCTAGGGCTGCTCCCTCTTAGTCGATTAGTCGACTAATCGGTCGTTTTGGTCTCAGTCAACTTAAGATTTCTTTAGTCGATTAGTCATGTTTTATGCTACGCTATGTTTTTTCACGCTGAATGACTTATTTCCAAGAAACGTACGAGCACATCTCTGGTAAACACAAGAATTAAAGCGGTGCTTTTAGCACGACTCTTTGCGGAGAAACTCAGATTTACAGATCTGTCGATTAAATCAACTAATCGATTAGTCGATGCAATTGAATGAGTGTTAGTCGACTGAGAATTTCCTCAATCGAACACAGCCCTACTCGTTTCATATCAGAATTTGATCCATTCGTTCCGATAACATTTCAAAAAGTCTAGAAAAGCCGCACGATTAAATCATTTAATCCCTGTTCAAGATGGAAGTAGCCAGCTCTGTAGCGCGCCTCCTCTATGGACCACAGTGCGGAAGCAGAGCCGATCATCTGGGTAATTTTAGGCTCCATGATGGCTTCATGAAAGAATAAACGGGCTCCACCTCGAGCGCTGTATCCAGGTTTAATATACATTATGTTTTAAATAAAGTCCAACTGTTTGGACCTGTGAAGCCCTGCTCTCTAAAACGAGCTTAACCCTCTTGTTCCTGTTGTCCTCGGGTCAAATCTGACCCATTTTCATGTCAAAAATGTACCAAATTTCGAAGTAATTTCGAAGTAATTTCGAAGTAATTTTGAAGTAATTACGAATTTTGGTCCAGGTACCCTACAATTTATTTCACAAGTTAAATAAATGATCAGTTCACTACTTTCATTGAATTTGGGTGTTTTATTAAATTGTATAGCATGTAAAGAAAAATTTATTATAAAATGTTGAAAAACTTGGGGAAAACATTTAAAACAAAGTGCCAAAAAAAGTGCCCAAAACACCAGGAAAAGTGGCCAAAACTTTGAAAAATTTGACAAAAACATGGTAAAAGCTTGATAAAAAAAAATAAAAAAAGCGCAGAAAAATATCGACAGAAACTTCGACAAAAGTGTCGAAAAAGACGAGCAAAGCGTTGGAATTATTATTTTTTTTTTAACATTTTGACCCGGAAAAACAAAAAGTTGCGGTTGCAGATAACGCAAGGTAAGCAAAAAGACGCCACTGTAGACACTGTGTACCGTAACTTAGGGCTGTGCAATTAATCAAAATGTAATCGCGATCATGATTTGGGCTGCCAACGATCACAAAAACAGAATAATCGAGAAAAACTATTATTTAGCTCATTACGTTTTGCAAGTAAACTCTTTATTTTCTCTTTGTGTTCTGAATGAAAAAATAAAGTTTAAATAGGAAAAAGTATCTTTAAGGCAAATTTCACAGTTGTGGTTTTTCTACTGTTGATTAAACTTTTTCCACAGTTTTTTTTAAGTTCAATAACTGCCACATCTTTACAGAAGTCAACGAGTAATCGTGTAAAATCATCGTGATTTCAATATTGACCGAAATAATCGCGATTATATTTTTTCCCCATAATCGAGCAGCCCTACCGTAACTCGTTTAATTTCTGTAGCTGAACTAAACGCTGGAGAAGCTGGTTTAGACAGAGAGGTTGCAGGTTCGCTCCCTCATAAAACAAGGAAAAAGTAGTTTTATTCATGCTGGAGTTTCACATTTCGGACTGTATTTGAACGCAGCCTGAGTTCCCAGGACGGAAACATCTCCAGGAACCGACAGTGAAGAGGTCAAGGGTCAGAAAATCAAGGCACAGTGACAACAGTAGGAAGGATCGCCGTGGGAAACCCGGAGCTCATCGGGGGGGCCAATCAGAACGCAGATCAAAAGGTTGTGAGGTTGCCACGGAGACGATGGATCCCTGCTGTGAGGTCAGGAACACGCAAGACTCGGGAAATGATCACCTGACGCAGATGAGAGGTAACGACACACAAACATATGCACACATAGATACACACGCACGCACACACACACACATACACACACACACACTATCGGGCACACACACACATACACACAAAGAGACACAGATACAAACACACACACAGACACGAACGGGCACAGACACACACACACACACACACAGACAGACAGACAGACAGACAGACACATACACACACACACACACACACACACACACACACACAGACAGACACACAGACAGACACACACACACACGTGTCGTCTACAATTAGGAGAGATTACAACAAGTAATGTTAACGCTGGAAGTCGTCCTTCATGTTCTCATTTTGTGATGTTCAACCAAATGTTGTGTGCAGGTTTTCAGGAACACACACACACACACACACAGCTCACCGGACCGGAGGGGATTTAGGTCAAAGCTGTTGCGTCACATTGAATAGACAGCCAAACATGTAGTGAACACACACACACACACACACACACACACACACACACACACACACACACACACACACACACACACACACACACACACACACACACACACACACACACACACACACACACACACACACACACACACACACACACACACACACTTTTCTCGGAAGGAAAAGATGTTTCTGTTCTTCTCCCAACTCGGCCAGAGTTTGACCTGATTGGTTGATTGGGCCCGTCTGTCACCAACTATAGGTGGTGACAGACAGATGGTTCATCCAATCAGCTAACCAGGATTTTCGCCCCTTCCCAAAAATTGTTGAGTTGAAATCGGGCTCAGGCTCATAATTACAGTTGATGTGTCGGGCTGGGCCTCGCGTGCTGTGTTGTCTTCCCGTTGACCAATGGCAACTTTGTGTTTTTCTGGGTCTAAATTTCAACATTTTGGTGTTCCTTTTCTACACTTTTGTAGACGTTTTTATTCCAATTTTTTTGTCACTTCTTCCCCAATTTTTTGACGTTTTTTTAAGTCGCCTTTTTTTTTTCACTTTACCAGTTTTTTTTTTTGTCACCTTTGCCGATTTTTTTGATGTTTTTTTTGTCACTTTTTCAGTCATTTTCTTCAACGTTTTAAAAATAAATAAATAAAATATTGTGTCGAAGTTTGACCCGAGGACAAACAGGAGGGTTAAAGAAACGCCAATAAGCCCGAACACGTTGTCCTCCCATCCCAGAATGCTGTGCGGACTAGCCAGACCCTTAAGAGAGAGAGAGGGAGAGGTTTTCATGCCGTCTCACCCTCCGAGGAGTCTCCTCCTCTTCTGGGACGCCTCCGGGCGCCATGGCGACGCCTCCTCTCAGCGTCACCTCCTCCATCATCTCTGTCGCTCCTCCCGATGCTCTTCTTCCTCTTCTTCCTGTACACAAAACCCAAAAAAACACATCAATCGACAATGTGTCTGTGGATTATTTTTCCTTTGAGATAATTTTTTGTCGCAATTTTAGTTTACAGTTTAGTTAGTTTAGTTTTTGTCGCCTTTTTTTGAGTTTTTGTCACAATTTTTGTCGCTGTAAATGACACAAGGTTTTGGGGAAGACTCGGGCACACGTAATTGGGGAGGCGTTTTCTCCCTGAAGAAAATGTGACGTTTTTCAATAAAAAAAGAAGCAGTTTTCGCATAAGTAATGAATGTTGTAAAAGGTAAATTGTAATTATAAATAAGCAATACTGTATAAAATATAACAAATCATGCTAAAGCTGTCAGAGAGTCAGAAGTAGAGAAGTAGGCTACAACGTACAATATTTCCCCCGTTATAGTTTGAGCCATTTAAAATACTATGTTCATAGACAGATGTTAACTTTATTTTTTTTTTATTTAAATTTTGATTTGCAAATATGACAAACAACAGTTCATATGGTACAGCTTACAGAAGACAAATAAGACGAGAAGGTCAGATAGTGAAATAACATTTCGGTCAAAGCATAAAATATCCTGGTTACAAGGAATGTGAAAAATGTAGTAATAGTTAAATAGAACAATCCAACAAAATATCAGGAAATTAAATAAATATGGCATAAAAATCTGGTTACAATCTCATAATCAGGCTACTAGTTGGAGGTCAGGTGGACCATAAAGTAACCCCAAATCCCCAGAGTCCCAGGCTCTTTGCCCCTTATCCTACCCAGCATAACCTCATATGATGCTGTCTCACTCCTGAGGAGTTTCCATTCCTGCATTGTTGGGTGTATGGCTGATAATTCAGGCAGCAGAAGCTATCCCAACCACTAGAACTGAATATGTGCTTTTTGTCAGGGTTGATGTTTTCGGTTTTATCTCCCAAAAGGCGAAGTCTTGGAGATACTAGCATGGTTACTCCCTCCCACGTCCTTAAGAATTCCAGTTATGTTATGCCAAAATAGTTTGACCATAGAGCACTGCCAAATGAGATGCACAAAAGGTGCCCATCTCTGTTTTTACATTTCCAACATGTGTTATTTTTTAGTGGATTAGTCGGTCGTCTTGGTCTTAGTCAACTTAGATCTCTTTAGTCCATTAGTCGTGTTTGATGCTTTTTTTTTCCTGCTGAATGACTTATTTCCAAGAAACGTACGAGCACATCTCTGGTAAACACAAGAATTAAAGTGGTGCTTTGTGCACGACTCTTTGCGGAGAAACTCAGATTTACAGATGTGTCGATTAAATCAACTAATCGATCAGTCGATGCAGTTGAACGAGTGTTAGTCGACTGAGAATTTCTTCAATTGAGCACAGCCCCGATTATTTTGACTACATATCCACCAACCCGTTGGTACCGCTGTCGCTGCTACATCACCCCAATCGCTGCTCTGATTGGCCCGTTGATCACGCCTCTTGTGCAGTAGAAAATCCCGAGCAGACTATCGCCAGACATGTTCAATCTTAAAAAGACAGACTAGAGCCGGGTCCGGTGATAGCCAGACTAGTGTCCACTAGTACCGGTGCAACATTTTATACTGAATACATTTGGCAGATTGTTAACTTGAACGTCTTAATTAAATAAATTACAAGTTTAAAATTGAAATGCTGTTATTTATTTTTTTTTTTTTTACATTTTGGACTACACCTTGCTTAGTTGTGTGAGTGTAACGTACAACGTGTGGTTAAACAGCGACATCTAGTGGTGAAAAGGAAGAGGCACACATATCTGACAACGCACCAAAACAGCAGCAAGTCTGCAGATGAACTGTCTTAACAGGTAGAAATGAGCAGGTGCGTTGTTCCAGGTCCCACCCCTCAATATTTAGAAGAGGAAGACTTATATAAACAATATGAAAAAGACAACCCACTCCCCAAAAATGAGGTAAAAGTAACTGTTCAGGGGAACCAAAACGTGAACGGGAAACAAGAACTAAACGTCTACTTTTTGGGGTCGACCGACACCGATTATTAGTAGTTGATGAAATCCGATAACTTGATAACAGACTGTTGGGAACGTTTGTTACGTTCCCCTGCGTGCATGTTGTTGTATTTTCTTGATTTATTTATTTTTGCGGAGGATTTATGTTTGAGTTGTTTTGGGAGGACTCCGAATACGTCGTTAGGCTTCGTTCCCCTCCGGCACTGTAAACATTTATGTATTTTATATAACCGTTGTGGGAATAAACTAAACTAATCATGTAGGAGTAGGGCAGGGCGATGAGGAGAAAATCAAATATCACGATATTTTTGACCAAATACCTCGATATCGATACCGCAACAATATTGTAGCGTTGACTATTGGAGCTTTCACAAAAATATTTACACAATGAGATTTTAGTGAAATATTAATCAGTAATGTGGATATAATGTCTAAGTGGGTAAAGGACAGTTACAACAGTCTGGTAAGTTCAGAAAATGACATCGCTTTACTGTAATGCAGCCTTTAAAACCTGAAAAAGACACTTATGGTCATATCACGATATCCAAAATCTAAGATGTAGCTTCTCATATCACGATTTCAATATGAGTCACAGCCCTGCTTTATATGTTGCATCAGAGGTTTAACTCTCCTGTTGTCCTCGGGGCAAATTTGACCCATTTAAAAAAAAAAAAAAAAGTTTCTATATCAGAAATTTGGGTTTTCTTTCAAAGAAATTGTCAAAAAAATAATAATAATATTGTTATTATTAATAATTATAATGTGGATGGTTCACTACGACCATTTACTCTTCACAAGTACAATAAATGATCGGTTCACTGCTTTCATTGAAGTTGCGCGTTTTTATAAAATTTTATAGCATTTGAGAAAAAGAAAGGATGAAAGAACGTTGAAAAAAGGGGAAAAAAATGCCGAAAAAAATCCCATAAAATCACACGGGAAAAGTACAAACAAAACTGTCAACAGCGCTGAAAAAAAAAAAGATTTAAAAAAAATCAAGACAAAAATCGGAAAAAGTGTCAAAAACGTTGGAAAAAAACGTTGAAAAAGACGACCTCATTTTTTATTTTATTTTAAATTTTGATCCAGAAAAACTATAAGTTGCAGGTCGACAGGAAAACAACACGAGGGTATCAGACCAGGTCTGTGTCTCAATGCGCCTACTTTCACACTTCAAGCACTTAGTTTTAAGTACGTAGTGTAGATAACGCAAAAAGTCAGAGCAATCTCGTCATTTCCGGTAAGTGTTTTAACACAAGTGGTCCTTTTGGGACGATACTAACCAATCGGAAGTGGGCACTACGGCAGGAAGTGGAACGACGGAAGTGTGCGGAATGAGACGCAGACTTGGATTAATGTTGAAATGTTTGCTACAACTTCCCTGCAACCTTTTCTGTCATAAGTAATAAAGTTATACAACTTTATTAACAGTAAGTGCAAAGTACAAACATCTCGTCTAAAGTGTAATGACGGGTAACAGTAACAGTATAAAGGTGTGAGCTTTGACCTTTTACAGGGAATCACAGACGCCCTGAAAACTAGGGCTGTGCTCAATTGAAGAAATTCTCAGTCGACTAACACTCGTTCAACTGCATCGACTAATCGATCAGTTGATTTAATCGACAGATCTGTAAATCTGAGTTTCTCCACAAAGAGTCGTGCACAAAGCACCACTTTAATTCTTGTGTTTACCAGAGATGTGCTCGTACGTTTCTTGGAAATAAGTCATTCAGCAGGAAAAAGAAAGCATCAAACATGACTAATATTACTAAATCTAAGTTGACTAAGACCAAAACGACCGATTAGTCGACTAATCCACTAAGAGGGAGCAGCCCTAGTGAAAACTTTGATAAAGTTTTGGTTTGATTTTAGCAGCGTGAAGAACATGGTTAGTTACATGACTACAAGAGGAAAACTACCTTTACTAAATACTGAAATGAAGGTGTCTCAACTTCTGCTTCTCAACAGGAAGACAGATGTCACTTCCACACAGAAACAAAGGGAGTTAACCCAACTACAGGGTTGAAAATAATGCTGCAACACGTTATAAATATGCAAGACCGAACACGCAGACGGGAGGCTGCAGGCTGCTGCAGTCGAGCTGCTGGACACAAATGTTGGAAAAAGCAGCAAAAACTTTAGAAAATAAATCCAAAAAGACGACAAAAACTTAAATAACAGTCTCATGGTAGGTAGACAGACAGACAGACAGACAGACAGACAGATAGACAGATAGATAGATAGATAGATACATAGATACATAGATACATAGATAGATAGACAGGACAGAGATAGACAGATAGATAGATAGAGACAGATAGATAGATAGAAAGACAGATAGATAGACAGGACAGACAGACAGATAGATAGATAGACAGACAGACAGATAGATAGACAGAAAGAAAGATAGATAGACAGGACAGACAGATAGAGACAGATAGATAGACAGGACAGACAGATGGACAGATAGATAGATAGATAGACAGATAGATAGATAGAAAGACAGATATATAGACAGGACAGACAGACAGATAGATAGATAGACAGACAGACAGATAGATAGACAGAAAGAAAGATAGATAGACAGGACAGACAGATAGAGACAGATAGATAGACAGGACAGACAGACAGATAGATAGACAGAAAGAAAGATAGATAGACAGACAGACAGATAGATAGACAGATAGATAGACAGGACAGACAGACAGATAGAAAGACAGATACTGTAGATAGACAGGACAGACAGACAGATAGATAGACAGACAGACAGATAGATAGACAGATAGATAGACAGGACAGACAGACAGACAGATAGACAGGACAGACAGATAGATAATCAGATAGATAGATAGAAAGACAGATAGATAGACAGGACAGATAGATAGATAGACAGGACAGACAGATAGATAATCAGATAGATAGATAGACACTTTATTGATCCCCAAAGGGAAATTCCATGTCCGAGTAGCTTGAAGACATCACACACACACACACAACACACACATACATCACAAACAGGATGATAAAATAACAAATACACATGAATAATATGGACAATAAAAGAAAAGACACTAAATAAAAAATCAACATGAATGTACTAAGGAATGTATAAGCGTTTATATGAAAAAAACAACACTTATGGCCTCTAAAATGACCATAAAGTGCATGAGGTTAGGTTGGGTGTAGACAGTAAAGAGTAAAGAGGGAACTTTTTGGTGTGAAAGGTTGAGTTTGTTTGTCTGTTTGTTGTTTGTTGTTGTTGTTTTTGTTGTTGTTGTTGATTTTAAGCTAACGTTACTGAAGACACAATGTTCCCTAACGCACCAGGTCAACTCCGCTGCTGTTTAAACTACTCCCCGCACACAATACGTCGAT
Organism: Perca flavescens; assembly: GCF_004354835.1. NCBI lineage: Eukaryota > Metazoa > Chordata > Actinopteri > Perciformes > Percidae > Perca > Perca flavescens. The sequence continues at coordinate 9,003,451 of NC_041349.1, forward strand.
AAATAACTAGTTTCAGCACGTTAAAGTCAACACAAACAAGGACAACACATAGTTTAAACTGGCTTTACCTTCACAGCGGTGAGAACCTGAGAAATAACTTCTTCTTCTTCTTCCTTTTCTTCCGTCTTCTAACCGTCCGTGTTTCTTCTTCTTCTTCTTCCGTGTCTGTTGTTCCGTTAACTCCTCATTATGTAAAAGGTAACAAACTGAACCTAACTCCGTTCAGAAAGTTATCAGGTTAAAGCGACGCGAGGAGGGGGCGAGTCAAAAGGTACCCGGAAGTTTTTTTTCTTCTTTTTGGTGGAGTGGATGTTTGATTTGTGGTCCCTGTGCGTAGCGGAGGGGCGGTGATAGCCAACCTGTCAGACAGGAAGTAACCAGACTGTTGTTCTAGTGATGATTTAAATTAAAGGATGATTTCGCTTCATTTTATCACTATGTACCGTTTAGATCTTTAGGTTATTACCAAACTAGCAAGTATACTAATTAATCTCATAATCAGTGGTGGAAGAAGTAGACAATTTAGGCTGTATACTTTACTATACTTATTATTATAATTATTATTATTATAACTATTATTACTATTATTACTATTATTATTATTGTTATTATTATTAATATTATTACTATACTATTATTACTTATACTTTACTATAATATGTTTCATTTTTCTAATAAGTTAGTAAATAAAAAAATAAAACACACACAGACAGACTGATACAGACACACACACACACACACAGACAGACACGCAGACACACACACACACACACACACACACACACACACACACACAGACAGACAGACAGGCACACACACACAGAATGATACAGACACACACACACACACAGACAGACACGCAGACACACACACACACACACACACAGACAGACAGACAGACAGGCACACAGACAGACTGATACAGACACACACACACACACACACACACAGACAGACAGACACACACACACACACACACACAGACAGACAGACAGACATGCAGACACACACACAAACACACACAGACACACACTGACACAGGCAGACACACACATACACAAACACACACAAAGACGCACAAAGACACACACACACAGACAAAGACGCACAAAGACACACAAAGACACACACACACACACAGACAAAGACGCACAAAGACACACAAAGACACACACACACAGACAAAGACGCACAAAGACACACACACAGTTACTGACATCAAAACCTTTTATGAAGGTCAGCATGCACGCAGGCTGTCACACTGTTTTCTGGGTCAAGTTCTAGTGTGTGTGTGTGTGTGTGTGTGTGTGTCTGTGTGTATATGTGTGTGTTTGTGTGTGTGTACCATCAGCATCACCTTGTGGTCACATGCAGGAATTGAGAAATCTCAAAGGTATCTATTACCCACCGACACACGAACGCCTCGTCATGTAATAAAGTTAAATTAACACGTTACAGATGGGAAAATATATCTGTTACACAAAATCATGTCCATAATTTCTCTAATCTTTGCTTGTTTCTAGGTAAAAAAATTCTATCTTTTTTGCTTCCTCAGGCTTCTAAAAGTTTTTAGACTTTAGACTTAGTCTTTATTTCATTCATATATCACAGTTCATACAAACTTTCAGCCCAAAGTCTTTCTAACAACACAGACAGACGTCCAGCACCAGTCTGTGTGACTGACTGACGAGGCGTTCAGGTGTCGGTGGGTAATAGAAACCTTTGAGACTCCTCAATTCCTGCATGTGACCACAAGTTGATGCTGATAGTGCAACACACACACAGAGACACACACAGACACACACAGACACACAGACACACACACACACACACAGACACACAAAGACATATATATGTACATATATATATATATATATATATATATATATATATATATATATATATATATATATATATATATATATATATATATACATACATATATATATACACACACACTCATACATATATATATACACACATATATATATATACACATATATATATATACACACATACATATACACATATATACACATATATATGTATACACACATATATATATATATATACACATATATATATATATATATATATATATATATACACATACATACACACACACACAAAGAAACACACACAGATTCACAGACACACACACACAAACACAAGACATACACACACACACACACACACTGACATCAAAACCTTTTATGAAGGTCAGCATGCACGCAGGCTGTCACACTGTTTTCTGGGTCAAATTCTAGTGCGTGTGTGTGTGTTTGTGTGTGTGTGTGTGTGTGTATATGTGTGTTTGTGTGTGTGTACCATCAGCATCACCTAGTGTGTGTGTGTGTGTGTGTGTGTGTGTGTGTGTGTTTAGAGAAATTATGGACATAATTTTGTGTAACAGATATATTTTCCCATTTCTATCGTGTTAATTTAACTTTATTACTGAATGCATGTTAGTTTGGCTGAGCAGCAAAGCTCCGTTAACGTTAACACTAAGAAATAAAATAGGTCCAAACAGACTTTCACTTTGGTTTTTATTTCTTCACGTTGTATTTGTCGTACGTGGTGATTTTCTTCGGTCACTTCCGACATAAAATTGGCACTTTTTTGGTGTTGATGAGCGTAATGTTTACGTTACTTTCACGTGTGTTATGTTGTGTGTATCTATATACACTGTCGAGTACGTTACTGTGGGTTAGGCATGTGACCACAAGGGGATGCTGATGGTACACACACACACACACACACACACACATACACACACGGACACACAAAGACATACACACACAAAGACATATATACACACACAGACACACAATCACAGACACACACACACAAACACACCAACACACAAAGACATACACACACAAATACATATATACACACACACACAAAGACATATACACACACAGACACACACACAAAGACATACACACACACAAAGACATATATACACACACACACACACACACAAAGACATATATACACACACAGACAGACACACACACACACACACACACACATACACACCGACACACAAAGACAAACACACACACACACAAGACATACACACACACAAAGACATATATACTGTACACACACACAAAGACATATATACACACACAGACACAATCTTACACAGACACACACACACAATCACAGACACACACACACACAATCACAGGCACAGACACCAACACACACAGACACACACACACACACACAATCACAGACACACACACACACACACAATCACAGACACACACAACACACACAAAGAGAAATACACACAGACACAAACACACACACAATCACAGACACATACACACACATATACAGAGACAATCAAAGACACACACACAACACACACACAGACAAAAACACACACACACACACACACACACACACACAGACACACACACACACACACACACACAAACACACAAACACACAGAACACAGACACACACACACACACACAATCACAGACACACAAAGACACACACACACACACACACACACAGAACACACACACACACACACACACACACACACACACACACACGTTAACACTTAGAAATAAAATAGGTCCAAACAGACTTTCACTTTCACTTTTATTGTTTCACGTTGTATTTGTCGTACGTGGTGATTTTCTTCGGTCACTTCCGACATAAATTGGCACTTTTTTGGTGATGATGAGCGTAATGTTTACGATACTTTCACGTGTGTTTTAGGATTTGTTAAAGTTAACATTTCCGGGACATAATCTGTAACAAAACAAACATCTTTTTAACTCTTAAAAATAAAAAAAAATTTCGTGACAAGTCAACATTTTTGGAAATTTGAGGTTACAGCAGCGAACTGTCAATGTGACAAATATAAACGTGGGACACAAACAACTGAACAGACCTGACAAAGACATACAAACCTCTCTATGTGTAAAATATACCAATATACACCTTATATACACTGTCCAGTACGTTACTCTCCAGTACCATACTGTCCAGTACCCTACTGTCCAGTACCCGTACGTTACTGTCCAGTACGTTACTGTCCAGTACGTTACTGTCCAGTACGTTACTGTCCAGTACGTTACTGTCCAGTACGGTCCAGTACGTTACTGTCCAGTACGCTACTGTCCAGTTCGTTACTGTCCAGTACGTTACTGTCCAGTACGTTACTGTCCAGTACGTTACTGTCCAGTTTGTTACTGTCCAGTTTGTTACTGTCCAGTACGTCCAGTGCGTTGCTGTCCAGTGCGTTCCACTGTCCAGCACGTTACTGTCCAGCTACTGTCCAGTTACCGTCCAGTACCCGTTACTGTCCAGTACACGCTACTGTCCAGTTTGTTACTGTCCAGTTTGTTACCGTCCAGTACGTTACTGTCCAGTGCGCTACTCCAGTCCAGTTCGTTACTGTCCAGTGCGTTTACTGTCCAGTGCGTTACGTCCAGTACCGTCCAGTTTGTTACTGTCCAGTGCACGCTTACTGTCCAGTACGTTACTGTCCAGTACGCTACTGTCCAGTTACTGTCCAGTACGCCACCGTCCAGTCGCCATGTCCAGTACGCTACTGTCCAGTTCGTTACTGTCCAGTACGTTACTGTCCAGTTTGTTACTGTCCAGTTTGTTACTGTCCAGTACGTTACTGTCCAGTACGCTACTGTCCAGTTCGTTACTGTCCAGTACGTTACTGTCCAGTTACTGTCCAGTACGCTACTGTCCAGTACGCTACTGTCCAGTTCGTTACTGTCCAGTACGTTACTGTCCAGTTTGTTACTGTCCAGTACGTTACTGTCCAGTACGTCCAGTTTGTTACTGTCCAGTTCGTTACTGTCCAGTACGCTACTGTCCAGTTCGTTACTGTCCAGTACGTTACTGTCCAGTTTGTTACTGTCCAGTTTGTTACTGTCCAGTACGTTACTGTCCAGCTGTCCCAGCACGCTACTGTCCAGTTCGTTACTGTCCAGTTGTCTGTCCAGTTCAGTCCAGTTACGCGTCCAGTTTGTTACTGTCCAGTTTGTTACGTCCACTGTCCAGTTCGCCACTGTCCAGTTCGCCACTGTCCAGTTCGCCACTACGTCCAGCACGTTACTGTCCAGCACGCCACTGTCCAGTACGCTACTGTCCAGTTCGTTACTGTCCAGTACGCTACTGTCCAGTTCGTTACTGTCCAGTTACTGTTACTGTCCAGTTGTTACTGTCCAGTTTGCGTTACTGTCCAGTTTGTTACTGTCCAGCACGCTACTGTCCAGTTTGTTACTGTCCAGTTCGTTACTGTCCAGTTCGTTACTGTCCAGTTGCGTTACTGTCCAGTGCGCCACTGTCCAGTACGTCCCAGCACGCCACTGTCCAGTTCGTTACTGTCCAGTACGTTACTGTCCAGTACCCTACTGTCCAGTACCCTACTGTCCAGTTTGTTACTGTCCAGTTCGTTACTGTCCAGTACGCTACTGTCCAGTACGTTACTGTCCAGTACGTTACTGTCCAGTACGTTACTGTCCAGTACCCTAGTTACTGTCCAGTACGCTACTGTCCAGTACGTTACTGTCCAGTACGTTACTGTCCAGTACCCTACTGTCCAGTACGCTACTGTCCAGTTCATTACTGTCCAGTACGCTACTGTCCAGTACGTTACTGTCCTGTACCCGTACGTTACTGTCCAGTACGTTACTGTCCTGTACCCGTACGTTACTGTCCAGTACGCTACTGTCCAGTACCCTACTGTCCAGTACCCTACTGTCCAGTACGTTACTGTCCAGTTCGTTACTCTCCAGTACTTTACTTGGGGCTCTCCGAAGGGTCTCGGCCAGTCGTCACATTAATTCAGAGAGTTTTACACGTAATTTACAGTTTGGACTTCCAGAAAAAGACTGAAAATATTAGCAATTTGAGTCAGACATTTGGTTTGGTGTGTGTGTCTGTGTGTCTGTGTGTCTCTGTGTGTGTGTGTTGGCTGTGTGTGTCTGAGTGTGTGAGTGTGTGAGTGTGTGAGTGTGTGAGTGTGTCTGTGTGTGTGTATGTGGCTGTGTCTGAGTGTGTGTGTCTGTCAGTGTGTGTGTCTGTCTGTCTGTTTATGTGTGTGAGTGTGTCTGTGTGTGTGTATGTGGCTGTGTCTGAGTGTGTGTGTCTGTCAGTGTGTGTGTCTGTCTGTCTGTATATGTGTGTGTGTGTGTGTGTTTGTGGTCATCTAAGCCCATCTCCCACTGGAGCTGAAGTTTCTGCTCATGCTGTAGACGGCGGGGGAGCTCTGATGTTTCCCCCAGGCTCCGAACGGGACCACGATGATGGTGGAGTTGTCCTCCGAGCCGTACTGCAGCGCCTTTAAAACACACACACACACACACACACACACACACACACACACACACACAAACACTATTTGTGGTTAAACTTATTAAAGTTATTATTAAAGAGCCACCAAGCTCCTCTCCTATGGAACCTGCTCACAGTTTGGGTCCGAGTGTGTGTGTGTGTGTGTGTGTGTGTGTGTGTGTGTGTGTGTGTGTGTGTGTGTGTGTGTGTGTGTGCGTGTGTGTGTGTGTGTGTGTGTGTGTCTGTCTGTGTCTGAGTGTGGGTGTCTGTGTGTGTGTGTGTGTGTGTGTGTGTCTGATTGTGTTTCTGTGTGTGTGTGTGTGTGTGTGTGTCTGAGTGTGTGTGTGTGTGTGTGTTGGGGAACAATGAGGACAGCCCGCCCCGGTTAACAGCCGCACTGGAAGCAGGGGGCCCCGCCCCTCCCCGCGGGGAGAGAGGGCGCAGCGAGGGTTTTTGGAGGTAAAGTCACATCAAATCCGCCTCGGCTGTTCACACAGAAAAATCAGATCTGGGTCTGATTCAGGACCACATGTGGAAGTGGAAGAAGAAAATCTGATCTGGGCTAGATTTGAGTGTTCACACTACTTCTGAAGATTTGGGCCACTTTGGCCTGCAGTCTGAACGTAGCCTAATAGTCTGGAAAACACGGTACGTTTATTGAGCGTGGAATAGGTTTTTTGTTTGCTGAAACAAAATAATTTTTTTTGCCAGTTTTAATTCCTGTTCAAAATGTAATGTAATGAGCTTGCAAAATATAGTTCTTTGAGCTCAAAACATACAGTTGCTTGCTCAGGAATATGGGACATATATATATATAACGTCATATTTACGTCCCATTAGTCTCGCGTTGCCAGACCTTCCTCCACAGAGCTGCGGAGGAGGGTCTGCTTAGTCCACACAGCATTCTGGGATGGGAGAAAAACCTGCTCTGGCTTATTCTGTCTATTAAAGTGAAGTTTTTTCCTGCCGCTGCCGCACCAAAATGCTTGCTCTTGAGGGTATAGTTGGCTCTCTGTAAGTTATAGAGTGTGGTCTAGACCTACTCTATAACTTACCCCCCCACCCCCACCACCTTGCCTCTCCCAAGGGGGGGTAAGCTTCGCTTCAGAACTCGAACCTCCTACGGTGCTATTTTGGTTCTACCAATCCATCACCTCCCGTTAGCATCCCATTGACTTCCATTCATTCTGACGTCACTTTGACAGAGAATAACTTTACATCTGAAGTGTTTAAAGACTCTATTTGTCCGTTGTTTATTTCTAAAGAAACACGACAATGTATCAAAGGCTCCATCACCTTGTAGCTCACGTTATGGCTCCGTAGCAGACGTTTTTGTAAAAAATAGGCTAACGATTGTGTCATAACCACGAGACTTACTGTCACACAGTAGAGGAATTACCGTATAGTACAGGAGAAGCTCACAGGCAGTTTCGACTTACATGAGCTGTTTAGGTTTAATTACTAATGTTAACTAGCATGTTAGTGATCAATAATTAGCCTGTGTCTATGTTATCTCCTTACATATACCTACACTCTCCGTCTCTGTAAGATTGGGAATGATTGAGATTTCTCTTGGCACAGCTACCAGAAGACTTACAACTTTCAGACACGTTGCTCACGTCACATCTACGTCTACAAGCTCAGTTGGGGGCTGCTCAGTAACGCTCAGCCAGCACCGGGAAAGAGACTTCTGATATCCTTCACTGGATGTCAACGGGATCTGTTGGTCCAGTTTATATATACTGTCTATGGGCTCTATCGACTTCTTACGATAAATCGTGAATCAGCTGTTGATGCAAATTTTCTAATTCTGTCAAAATTAACGCCTCGTTTGGATGAAAACTCGACTCGTAACTCTTGGTACCTGCTGAGCGATGACGTCGGCAGCCTCGGTGGGGTCTTGGCACTGGTTGATGACATCACAGATCTCCTGGTCGCTGAGCAGGAAGTTGATGCCGTCGGTGGTCAGAGCCAGGAAGGTGTCGCTGGCGTGCTGGACCTGCAAGAAACGTCGCAGACGTGATCTTTTAAATCAGACTTTCACTTTGGTTTTTATTTCTTCACGTTGTATTTGTCGTACGTGGTGATTTTCTTCGGTCATTTCCGACGTAAAATTGGCACTTTTTTGGTGTTGATGAGCGTAATGTTTACGTTACTTTCACGTGTGTTATGTTGTGTGTATCTATATACACTGTCGAGTACGGACACAGACACACACACACACACACACACACACACGTACATATATACATACACACAGACACACAAAGACACAAAGATATACACACACACACACACACACAATCACACAAAGACACACACACAAAGACATACACACACACACAATCACACACACACACACACACACACACACACACACATATACACACACACAAACAAAGACACACACACACACAAAATCACACACACACAATCATACACCCACCCACACACACACACAAAGATACACAAAGACATATATATATATACACACACACACAAAGACACACACACACACATACACACAATAACACAAAGACACACACACAAGACAGACACACACACACACACACACACAATAACACAAACACACACACACACACACACACACACAAACACACACACACACACAATAACACAGACACACACACAGACACACAAATGCATACACACAATAAGACAGAGACACACACACACACACACACACACACACACACACACAATAACACAGAGACACACACACACACACACACACACACACACACACTCACACACACACACAATAACACAGACACACACACACACACACACACACACACACACACACACACACACACACACACACACAATAACACAGAGACACACACACACACACACACACACACACACACACACACAATAACACAGACACACACACACACACACACACAATAACACAGACACACACACACACAAAGATACACAAAGACATATATATATATACACACACACACAAAGACACACACACACACATACACACAATAACACAAAGACACACACACAAAGACACACACACACACACACACAATAACACAAAGACACACACACACACACACACAAGACACACACACACAATAACACAGACACACACACAGACACACAAATGCATACACACAATAAGACAGAGACACACACACACACACACACACACACACACACACAACAACACAGACACACACACACACACACACACTCACACACACAATAACACAGACACACACACACACACACACACACACACACACACACAATAACACAGAGACACACACACACACACACACACACACACACACACACACACACACACACACACACACACACACACACACACACACACACAATAACACAGACACACACACACACACACACACACACACACACACACACAATAACACAGAGACACACACACACACATATGATCTTTCAAGCTCCAACCTATCGGTGGATAGGAAGGTTGGTTTTAACACGAAGCGACAGTAGCGTTTGGACTCACGGTGACTCGCCGCGTGTCCGGCTCGGCGATGACGCCGCTGCTTCTCAGGTGGAAGTCTCCGATGCTGCGACTCATGGCGAGCCGCCCGTTAACGCGCGCCTCGCCGACGCTGTTCCACGTCACGAAGCCGCCAAACATCTGGATCCTGAACACAAACACACAAAAAACATCTCCTCACTATCTGCTAGCTGCCTGTCCCCTGAACACACTGTAAAAAACATCTCCTCACTATCTGCTAGCTGTCTGTCCCCTGAACACACTGTAAAAAACATCTCACTATCTGCTAGCTGTCTGTCCCCTGAACACACTGTAAAAAACATCTCCTCACTATCTGCTAACTGCCTGTCCCCTGAACACACTGTAAAAAACATCTCACTATCTGCTAGCTGTCTGTCCCCTGAACACACTGTAAAAAACATCTCACTATCTGCTAACTGCCTGTCCCCTGAACACACTGTAAAAAACATCTCACTATCTGCTAGCTGTCTGTCCCCTGAACACACTGTAAAAAAATGCGGTCTCTGTAAACAACCGAGGCTCCACAAACGGCAACAAAAACAAGGGGACAGACAGGTAGCGCATAGTGAGGAGATGTTTGCTGTATGTGACGAAAAATGTTGTAGACTAAAAGATGCGTCACATCACTTAGAGCAGCTTTAAGGACATTTACTCAAGAACACATTCAGGGCCCTATTTTGCACCTGGTGCAGCCAGGGGCGGATCTACCGGGGTGGCATAGGGTGGCAAATGCCACCCTAACAGAAAGCCTCGCCAGCCTTGCTGCCACCCCAGTTGGCACCAACGAATTAAAAGTTATCTCCAATGTCCGACTGAAGTCAGTCAAAAACTTTGACTGTTTGCTTCCCCTCTCACACATCTGCCACTCATCACCTGTGTCTCACCTAGGGCTGTCCTCGACTAAAGAACTCCTTAGTCGACTAACACTTACAGGATTTTGTCGACTAATCGATTAGTTGATTTAATTGACAGAGCTGTGAGCTTTGAGAGGTGGTTAAGACTAGAAAAGCACAATATAAATGTAGTTAATTAACCATCTGTAAAACTGAGTTTCTCCACAATTAATCCTGCAAAAGCACCACTTTAAATCTTGTGTTTACCATAAATGTGCTCAGAAGTTTCTTGGAAATGAGTAATTAAGCATGAATAAGCATAAAAAATGACTAATCGACTAAAGAAATCTTAGTCGACTAAGACCAAAACGACCGATTAGTCGACTAATCGACTAAGAGGTGGCAGCCCTAGTCTTACCTTAATGCCTTTTCTTTGATAATGCCCCTTACCTCACCTCACAGGACATTGATTGCATGAGATTAAGTTTGTCTGTATGAGTTTGTAAATGGCAGATTGTGCCCTTTTTGTAGTGTGTACATACAGGGGCGTAGCACCAGACCCTGGGCCCTATGCACAGGCAGTCCTTATGGGCCCCCAATGTTCCTCAAATGTTTTAAATTAGGCTATTATAACGGTGTGTTATATGCAAACAGCATTGCTGGTGTAGTTTATTTATTTAGCCTTTAGCTCAGATTACATGTATAACCAAATTATCATTTGAAAGTGTATGTTCTGCTCTTTATATGGGTTGTCTCAGTTTGTTTTTAGCACTAACAGTCACGGAGATATTCAAGCAGTTTAGCTCCATGGATTTGGTTTTCTAGTTTGTGCTCACCTTTCTTTGAAAAGAAGTCAGTTACCAATTGTTTCCCCTACTTTCGTTTTCTCTCCTTCACCTCCTGTCTTTCCTTTCTTTTTGGTAGCATGATTTGGCTTTCTTTGAGAAAGACATTTCTACAGCAGAAGTTTGCGCTCCACCAGACGCTCAACTAAACTAGCTAACGTAAACAAAATGCGTGCAGATGGACTAAACCATTTGGCGCATTATGAAGGGGGTGGTTGAGACCTTAGTCTTTTTTTGTATACAAAATGTAGTCAGTCAATCGACCAAGTTATTCAGCAAATACACTAACTTTACATTTCATCTGACATGCATTATGAAATTGAATTAGGAAATGAAAATATCCAGTTGAAATAAAATATATTACAGACTTTTCAAGGGTCCTTTCTCCCCTCGGGCCCTGGTAATCAGTATCGGTTTTACCCCCAGTCCGACGCCCCTGTGTACATGCTATTTCTCATCAAACTGTGATAACTGTGATTAAATTCAGTATACAGTACAGGCCAAAAGTTTGGACACACCTTCTCATTCAATGTGCTTCTTTATTTTCATGACTATTTACATTGTAGATTCTCACTGAAGGCATCAAAACTATGAATGAACACATATGGAATTATGTACTTAACAAAAAAGTGTGAAATAACTGAAAACATGTCTTATATTTTAGATTCCTCAAAGTAGCCACCCTTTGCTTTTTTTGATAACTCTGCAAACCCTTGGTGTTCTCTCAATGAGCTTCATGAGGTAGTCACCTGAAATGGTTTTCACCTCACAGGTGTGTTTTTTCAGGGTTAATTAGTGGAATTTTTTCCCTTATTAATAAAAAAAGCGGCGTTTAAATAGCAAACTTCTCAACACATAACTCCTTTATGTGTTGAGAAAATCCTACTCCTTCTTAAAGGGTAACTACCGTTTTTGTGTCTTAGCGACTGATGGGAACAACAATCTTTGACGTTGGTCAAGTATTGAGCGAGATCGCTGCAGTCGGCAGCAGCAAAACAAGCTACGATGTGAGTTAATAGGGCAAAGGTCCGTTTTGTATTTACCTTCACAAAAATTATTGTTTTGCCGCTGACAGACTCAGATTATTATTCTAAGTGTCTGATATCATTATGGAGAGGATCCCTACAGAGATAGACCTTTATAACCTCTTTGAGACCTTTCTGTTTAAACCAGAAACAGCTCGGAAGTCGCTAGCTCTAAACCCACCAGACTCCATTTAAAAAAACAGTACATTTAGCGTGTAAAGAGCCAACATATTTTCACATGTAAATCGGTAAACTATGTGTTCATTTCCACCAAAACTAGAGTTGTGATGGTTGGTTAAAGTGGAAAGACGAACCAAAACGGCTTTTCACAGTTTTATTTAGTTTCTGTCGACTTTGAATGTGTGTAAGTGAAAGTGTATTTTACGATGCTAAAATGACTGATTATTTACATGGAGTCTGGTGGGTTTAGCGAACGAAATTTCGCGGATGTTTTTATGTTTAAAAAAAGGATCCTACTCTTTAACAGAAAAGTCGACCTCCTTAGAAATCCTTTCCATAATGTTGTCAGACACTTAGAATATTAATCTGAGCCCGTCAGCGACAAAAAACAGCAGTTAACTTACATTGTAGCTCGTTTCTCCGCTGCTGACTGCAGCGATCTCTCTTAATACTGGACCCATGTCAGAGATTGTTGTTCCCATCAGTCACTCAGACACAAAAACAGGTAAATAGGGTCCAGGCTGGAAAAAAAACAACAACTAGAAAATGCATCGCTGAAAAGTACATTTACATACTATTAATTAAGTAAAGTTTTCAATGTTGAATGTATTTACACACTGCTTTCACTTCAGTAAAATATCTGAATACTTCTACACAGTCTTGTTATTGTACTGCCATTTCCTAGTTAAGGACTTTGACTCTGCGTGTGTGTTTGTGTTCGGGTGAGTTAAACTTAGCCTCGTTCTGCTGTTATGTAACACTCATGGCTTTAAGCCGAAGGGAAACCCAAACCTGTCGACCTCAAGTCCCAAATACTGTCGAGTCTATCTCGTTACAACCTGAAGCTCCACTGACTTCATCTGCACCGTTCACTCTGGACTTTTTATTTCGAAATGCTCTGCTCAGTCTGTCAATAAAAGAAGTTAAAGGTTAAATAATAACTTTATTCTTGTGATTTTCTTTCATTTTATAATATGTTAATTTAACCCTCCTTCTTTCAAAACGTTTCTATGTCAGAAATTTGGGTTTCTTTCAACCAAATTTTAAAACAAAATAACGTGGATGGTTCCCTACAACGCTCTTCACAAGTTAAATAAATGATCAGTTCACTACTGTCATTGAATTTTGGGCGTTTATATTAAATTTTATAGCATGTAAAGAAAATTGTATTAAAAAAAAACCTTGAAAAATGTAGGAAGAAAATGTGAAAAAAAGCACAGAAAAAAGTGACAAAAATTAGCAGCCGCAACCAGCCAATGGCGGGTACTTTTTTTTTTAAAGTGACGGGTGACTTGTATACCAGCCACAGTGGCGTCTTCAGGCGGTGTTTAGCGCCAGAAAAAGTCGTGGTGCCGCTGAAAAATAGCGTGTTTTAGTCATGCAAAAGAGTAACTCATCTGATTGGTTATCAGCGCTAGTCCGTGACACATGTAGCTAGGCTGAGGTACAGACAAAAGGAAATTTATCGGCTAAAAAAATGTGGCAACATATCCTCGGTGTTAAAGCGCCCATATTATAATAATAATAAATTATTCTATTTAGAGGTTATATCAGAATAGGTTTACATGGTTTAATTTTCAAAAACACCATATTTTTGTTGTACTGCAAACTGCTGCAGCTCCTCTTTTCACCCTGTGTGTTCAGCTCTCTGTTTTAGCTACAGAGTGAGACTTCTTTTCTTCTGTACTATCTTTGATTGCACTCGCACATGCTCAGTAGCTCAGATCGTAGATCATGTCAGCTAGCTCCATAGACAGTAAAAGAAAGGCTGTTTCTCCGACTTCAGTCAGTTCCAAGGCAGGATTAGCTGGGAGACTTCTTCTAAACCAGGGCACACGTGGAAGTAGTTCTTTTGTAGATTATGGTGAACTTGTGTGTGTTGTAGCAGTGCTTTGCCATTGAGAACGAGGTAACATGCTAGCGCTAGCATGCTAGCGCTAGCATGTTTGCGGTTAGCCAGCTCGTTTCGGCTAGTGACGTAGAAAGCCGTGCCGATTTTGAACAGCTCACTAGGAGACTGAAGGCAGGACACATTCAGAAACCGTACCTCACTCAAAACACCACGGATGGATGTTTTCAAAGTTTGTATGCGTGTGGAAGCACCAGAGACACAAAATAACACCCCAAATCACCAGAAAAAGTGTTTTCTTTCATAATATGGGCACTTCAAAGGGGGCCCACCGCAGAGTCAGCAGTAGCTATGAGTGTACAAACTGTTGAAGTAAAGAAAAAGAGAAGGTACTTTATGAACAAGTGGCGCCTTGATGACGAAGGGAAAACGAGGGAATGGTAAAAAGGTAAACAACAGCAGAACTGGCAGCAGCATTGACGTCAATGCTTCGATTTGATTGGATGTGCTACTTGGTGGGATCGAGCCTATCATTCACCATAAAAGAACTCATCTTAACCCGGTAAGTTTACAGGAGAGACTTGCAGTCACTCTGAGAGTCCTGGCATACGGTTGCTCTCGAGCTCGTACAGGCCTCCTGTTTCCGCTTCGTCGCTGGAAAAAAAAAATACAGTGGTGCACGTTTTTCCGAGTGCAAACGTTACCATTCACGTCACTTCCTGTGGGAATCAGAGGTGGGAAACTCGGGCTGGATTTTGCTAACCGAGTTCCCCAGTTGGTGACGCGTTGTTGACAGCTGACGTTTGATGGAGGCGACTTTGGTTCACTGAACATATTTCAATGACAATAAACTGTTTATTGTGGACAAACTCCTCTGCTAAGAAACATGCACAGACATAAAATGTTTAAAATTATCCATAAATAGGCCTATGACAACGTAAAACAACGTAATGACACGGGCGGTCCCTGTTATTCCCAGGTGGCATGAACGCACCATATGTGTCTGTCCTTGTCTTGTGTGTGTATTTTGTTAATTCTGTCATGAAATTATAGTGTAGGTTTAAGATGTTATGTGTATGTATTATTATTATTGCATTGTCGCATTTACAAGTGAGTTGTAAGGACCTCAGGAAGAATAGCACCCTGCAATTAAGGAGTTTAACGGCAAAAGATTATATTTAAGCATGATTCTTTATATATTTTATTGTTTTATTTCTTTTTAAGTTTTTTCTCACAATACTGAAAGGGAGTTTATCTCATTCCCACGTTGATTTTGATTCTGCTGAACTAGGTAGCCACTGAGTCTGGAGACGAATGCGAACGGCTTTAGTTTGAACCGATAAAGGGAAAAGGTCGCAGTAAACCATCTCTCTCTGTAGATTTAGTCCTCCTTTGCCAGTTAAGATGTACGGGGCATGTGACCTCAGGGTGAAAGTAGGGCACAGGGTGATAGAACGAAGTGGCTCCAAGATGTCTATTGACCTTTTTCAACGCAGACATGTTGACTTGTCATAGTAGGAAAAGCACAGCTGAAATTGATAACTTTAACGATTGCTTGATTCCATCAAGTGTCCAAGTTTCTTTTATATAGACCTTAGTGGTCCCCTAATACTGTATCTGAAGTCTCTTTTATATAGACCTTAGTGGTCCCCTAATACTGTATCTGAAGTCTCTTTTATATAGACCTTAGTGGTCCCCTAATACTGTATCTGAAGTCTCTTTTATATAGACCTTAGTGGTCTCCTAATACTGTATCTGAAGTCTCTTTTATATAGGCCTTAGTGGTCCCCTAATACTGTATCTGAAGTCTCTTTTATATAGACCTTAGTGGTCCCCTAATACTGTATCTGAAGTCTCTTTTATATAGGCCTTAGTGGTCCCCTAATACTGTATCTGAAGTCTCTTTATATAGACCTTAGTGGTCTCCTAATACTGTATCTGAAGTCTCTTTTATATAGGCCTTAGTGGTCCCCCTACTGTATCTGAAGTCTCTTTTATATAGACCTTAGTGGTCCCCTAATACTGTATCTGAAGTCTCTTTTATATAGACCTTAGTGGTCCCCTAATACTGTATCTGAAGTCTTTTGTATAGACCTTTGTGGTCCCCTAATACTGTATCTGAAGTCTCTCTGTATCTGAAGTCTCTTTTATATAGACCTTAGTGGTCCCCTAATACTGTATCTGAAGTCTTTTATATATAGACCTTAGTGGTCCCCTAATACTGTATCTGAAGTCTCTTTTATATAGACCTTAGTGGTCCCCTAATACTGTATCTGAAGTCTCTTTTATATAGACCTGTATCTGAAGTCTCTTTTATATAGACCTTAGTGGTCCCCTAATACTGTATCTGAAGTGGTCTCCCTTTTATATAGGCCTTAGTGGTCCCCTAATACTGTATCTGAAGTCTCTTTTATATAGACCTTAGTGGTCCCCTAATACTGTATCTGAAGTCTCTTTTATATAGGCCTTAGTGGTCCCCTAATACTGTATCTGAAGTCTCTTTTATATAGACCTTAGTGGTCCCCTAATACTGTATCTGAAGTCTCTCTGTATCTGAAGTCTCTTTTATATAGACCTTAGTGGTCCCCTAATACTGTATCTGAAGTCTCTTTTATAAAGGCCTTAGTGGTCCCCTAATACTGTATCTGAAGTCTTTTATATAGACCTTAGTGGTCCCCTAATACTGTATCTGAAGTCTCTTTTATATAGACCTTAGTGGTCCCCTAATACTGTATCTGAAGTCTCTTTTATATAGACCTTAGTGGTCCCCTAATACTGTATCTGAAGTCTCTTTTATATAGGCCTTAGTGGTCCCCTAATACTGTATCTGAAGTCTCTTTTATATAGACCTTAGTGGTCCCCTAATACTGTATCTGAAGTCTCTTTTATATAGACCTTAGTGGTCCCCTAATACTGTATCTGAAGTCTCTTTTATATAGACCTTAGTGGTCCCCTAATACTGTATCTGAAGTCTCTTTTATATAGACCTTAGTGGTCCCCTAATACTGTATCTGAAGTCTCTTTTATATAGACCTTAGTGGTCCCCTAATACTGTATCTGAAGTCTCTTTTATATAGACCTTAGTGGTCCCCTAATACTGTATCTGAAGTCTCTTTTATATAGACCTTAGTGGTCTCCTAATACTGTATCTGAAGTCTCTTTTATATAGACCTTAGTGGTCTCCTAATACTGTATCTGAAGTCTCTTTTATATAGACCTTAGTGGTCCCCTAATACTGTATCTGAAGTCTCTTTTATATAGACCTTAGTGGTCCCCTAATACTGTATCTGAAGTCTCTTGCCATTTCTGTGTCTCCAGCTATTGAGGAGAGAGGGGGGGGCAAGGTGGAGGGTGGGGGTGTGGCCTTGACCAACTGCCACTTTGCTCGTTTGAAAGCCATGATGTCTCTCTCTCATGGGTTGGCCAAATTCTCTGGGCGGGCAAAGCAGAGAAAGGGAGGTAACCTTGCTCCTTATGACCTCATAAGGAGAAGATTCCCTGATTGGTCCATCTGAGCTTTCATTTTCTCAAAGGCAGAGCAGGATACCCAGGGCTCGGTTTACACCTATCACCATTTCTAGCCACTGGGGGACCATAGGCAGGCTGGGGGAACTCATATTAATGTTAAAAAACCTCATAAAGTTACATTTTCATGCCATGGGACCTTTAATAAAATATGTATTAATAATAAAAAATAATGCATTGAAGCAATCCAAAATATGCTACTGCACTTCCTTTTATAAATTTTAATTCCGGAAAAAAGTGGCTGGTTATAAACAATATAAGTGACTGCTAAACAATATAAGTGGCTGGTAAACAATATAAGTGACTGATAAACAATATAAGTGGCTGGTAAACAATATAAGTGACTGATAAACAATATAAGTGGCTGGTAAACAATATAAGTGGCTGGTAAACAATATAAGTGGCTGGTAAACAATATAAGTGACTGATAAACAATATAAGT
Organism: Perca flavescens; assembly: GCF_004354835.1. Taxonomy (NCBI): domain Eukaryota; kingdom Metazoa; phylum Chordata; class Actinopteri; order Perciformes; family Percidae; genus Perca; species Perca flavescens. Next base: position 9,022,025 of record NC_041349.1, read on the forward strand.
GGCTGGTAAACAATATAAGTGACTGATAAACAATATAAGTGACTGGTAAACAATATAAGTGACTGGTAAACAATATAAGTGGCTGGTAAACAATATAAGTGACTGGTAAACAATATAAGTGACTGGTAAACAATATAAGTGACTGGTAAACAATATAAGTGACTGGTAAACAATATAAGTGACTGGTAAACAATATAAGTGACTGCTAAACAATATAAGTGGCTGGTAAACAATATAAGTGACTGGTAAACAATATAAGTGGCTGGTAAACAATATAAGTGACTGGTAAACAATATAAGTGACTGGTAAACAATATAAGTGACTGGTAAACA